>NC_089222.1:38209840-38509840 GCF_963924675.1 Phocoena phocoena | reverse complement strand
ATACATCACAGGTATCTCAAAAAAACTGTCTGAACCAGAGATCTTGATACAATTCCCTCCCCACCTGTTCCTTCCTCAATGCTCCCCATCTCAGGACACAGTACCGTCACCCATCGAGTTATTCAAGTCAGTAACTGGGGTAATCACCTTTCACACTTCTGTCTCCCTTACCCTTCACACTTAATCCAGCACCAAGTCCTGTTCATTTTGCCTCCAAAAGATGCATCGAATCCATCCATTTCTCTACACCTCTACTTCCACCACCCTAGTTGTGGTCACCACCACCTCCTGAGTGGCCTCCTTACTTCTATTCCTGCCTCTCTCCAACACCTGATACACAGCAGAGTGTTCTTCACAAACTATAAATTGGATTATTTTATTCCTTCTTAGTGGTTTTTCAATGCATTAGTATAAAATCCAAACTTCCATACACGATCTTCTACAGGACCACCATCAGCCCATATGACACCTTTGTGTAAATCAAAAAAGCATGCCTTCCTTAGATGAACACAGCCTTGGGCAGGGCACAAGACTTGGTGAGCAGAGCCCAAGCCGGATTCCAGCTCCCTTCTCTCCCTTGGCCTGTGCTATTAGTCACGATGCAAACTGAACAGCATGTATGGCGGCCCTGGACTTCTCCAACCTGACTTTTACTGCCTTTCCCATTTGATTACTGCGCTCCAGCCACACTGGAATAGATAAGTCAAGAACACATGAAAGGAGGAAATCAAATGCAAAACATTCAGAAAACTTCAAGAGTTAATAGCTCACAAGATACCATGACACTATAAAAAAAAAAGAGTAAACAAACATTTTTTGAAAAACTCAAGAAAAATTTGTGCCAAGGTACTAAAATATCAAATGTTCAAAAAAATTTCCTTGTGTGGTTAATTGGTAGAGCCAGAGTTATTTTAGGATAAAAAGACATATTTCAAAATATGGATTCAAATTAAGAGAACAAGGATGTACATAAACTATGTGGGACAGGACAAACGAAATTAGATGACAGAAGGACTTGAGAAGAACTTTTAAAAACAGAAGTTCTTTAAATTTATTATGGGGAAGAGGCCATTTAGCAAATCAGCAGAGTCCCTTGATGAAGAGGAAACAAAGGAAGAGTTCAGGGAAGGAAAGGGGGTGGCTGACTGGTTGAATGAGAAGAATGTTCTGTTCTACCTGAGTCAGGAAGAAAGGAGATCTTCTTGCCCCTGAACTGTTCCTTGGAATGAACTAGTGTAGGTAAGGGGAAGGGGAAAAAGGAAGGAATAGATGGAGGATGGGAAAGAAAAACACTGTAGATAAAAAGAAGAGTGATTTACTATTTCTGATTTGATTTTTAATTTGCACAACCTGAGAAAGAGAAGCAACGTGATGAGCTTCAGGTGGGATTTCTAAACATTTACGGAAGCTGCAGTGGGAAGCCAAAAGCCATCTGAATGTGTTGACTCTAGCACAGAGAGATGACACTACTGGTTCCTTCACGATCTGAAGAGTCTGAACAAAATGATGAGCCCACAAACAATGATTTGCTTAAGCTGGTATATTGTCATTGAAAAGATGAATTCATACCAAATTGTCATGTTTACGTTTTTGACATGTTGATAAGAGCTGTTTGTTTAAAGTATCTTAGATGGCAGGACTTATGTTTATGCAAAATAAATGAATTAGGTGATGGTGCATACATATGTTATGAACTGCTTTATACAATAACTAATAGTAATTTTGAAAATCATGAAAAAATTCTAATCTCTAAAAAACAGCATGAATAATATATGAATTCAAGAGCTACACAAAAATCAATTATTGTCTGTGTACACATTCCAGATGTTAATTCATCCATATCTTCCTCTAGCTCAAACTCTGTCTCCTCCCTGAAGGCCTTCTGATGACTCCAGAGCATTCTGAGTATGCTGTTTTTTAATTCCTTTTGTATTTGTTGTTGAAATGCATAATTAGAGTTTTATAATATTTGTGTCTAATACTAGTGTGCAAAATGCTATCTTTCCACTAATTATTTTCCAAGTGAGATCTTTGTGGTTGATTTTGATATCATTTTCTAACTGTTCGTGGAGCCAAACACCAAATATAATCACTGATTACTTTGATGATCCCTTTAAAACCAAAGGAGTTTCTGATGTCAAAGTAGAAATCAGACCACTTGTTTATATTTGATGTACATATATCATTAAACAAAATATATCTCCTAAAAATAAATTATACTATTTTCTAAAAGTTTAAAAACAAATACTGGTTGAAAACTAATACTTCAGATTATTTCTAAATTAACCACTGAATAAATATATTATAAAAGTAGATGACTATTCAAATACTAGGCTTTGTATTGTAGTAAAAAAATACGAATGCTAAGGAATCAGACTATGCACTGAAGTCCTGCCAAGAACTGAGTAAACTGAGGGCGGAAGGAGAGAATGTTCACCAAGTAACAAAGAGGCTAGGTGGTATGGTACAGGGCCCTTTTCGTCTACTAACTCATTTAATTCTTACAACAACCCTGGAAAGAACATACAATAATTATCATTCCCACTGTCTACAGTAAGAAATAGTCTCAGAGAAATTAAGTGCCTTCACAAAGATCTTAGAGCTACTATGAGGTGGAGAGACACCTGAGTGTCTCTGGTGGACTCCATAGCTCAGCGTGGTGAGTTTTTCCACACAGCTGTCTTCCTACACATCTACATGGCATAGTGGTTAAGAGCATGGACTTGGTATTTATTTAGTTTCAAAATATTGGGGTATTTTTTTCCAGATAACTGTTACTGAATTCTAATTTGATTCCACTGTGGTTAGAGAAAATACTTTGTATGACTTGAATCCTTTTAAATTTATTGAGACATATTTACTCCCAGTATATGATCTACTTTAATAAATGTCCCACGTGCACTGGAGAAGAATGTGTATTCTGCTGTTAAATGGAGGATTCTATACATATCAATTAGGTCAGATTTGGTAATAGTGTTTACTGTATCTCTTCAAAATAAATTATTATACTATTTTCCATAGTTTATATCCTTAATGAGTTTTCTGGATATTTTTCTATCAATTATTGAGAGAGGGTTATTGACATCTTTGACTCTAATTATAGATTTGTCTATTTCTCCTTGTAGTTCTATCATTTTTTGCTTAATTTTTAAGTTCTGTTACTAGGTGAAAAACCATTTAGGATTATTATGTCTTCTTGGTGAACCTATCTCTTTACCATTATGAAATGACCTTCTTTATCTTTGGTAATATTCTAAATATTCTGATTTATTTCCCTGAAATCTATTTTGATTGTAATGTAGCTGCTTTAGCTTCTTTTGATTTGTTCTAGCATATCTTTTTTCCATCCATTACTTTTAACCTATTTTTAAAAATATTTCTTTATATAAAAGTACATTTCTTATAGGCAACATATAGTAGAGTCTCGCATTTTCATCCAACATGACAATCTCTGTCTTTTAATGGGGGTATTTTGACTAGGGCTTGGCAAACCGCGGTCCACAGACTAAACTCAGCCATGCCCATTTATTTGCATGTCATCTATGGCTGCTTTTAAGCTACAATGATGGAGTGGAGTGGTTGCAACAGAGGCTGTATGTTCCACAAACCAAAAATATTTTATTTACTAACTGGACTTTTATAGAAAATGTTTGCTGACCCTGGTTTAGACCATTTATATTTCATTTGATTATTGATATAATTAGCTTTAAATCTATCTTGCTATGCATTTTCTATTTGGCCCATCTCATTTTTTCCCCTCTTTTTCTGTCTTCTTTTGGATTATTTTTTAAATTCAATTTTATCTCCTTTGCTGGTTTATTAGCTGTAACTCTTTGTTTTTCTATTTTTGTGGTTGGTTTAGAGTTTATAGAATATATTTTTAACTTATTGCAATCCATCTTCTTGTGATATATCACTTCATATATTGTATAAGAAACTAAATATTCTCACCACCACTACCAAAACAACAAAGGTAATTATGTGAAGTGAAGGCTATGTTAACTAACCCTATTGTAGTAATTATTTTGCAACACATATATGTGTGTGTCAGATCATCATGTTGTACATACTAAACTTACAGTGTCACATGTCAATAATATCTCTATAAGGCTGGAGGAAAAAGGGGGCTGTGATGGTTGGTTGATGGATAAAACTAAAATGAAAGGACCCCTTCTTCCCTTCCTTAGATCTCCTGCCATTGTTCCATACTCACCAACCCCAACCAAAAGTCAGAGGGTCCAGGAACTATTACTTTCATCCATTCAATTCAGGCTTTGGGGATAGAAAGCAGGGTTTCAAGGGTGTAGAGTGGCCAGAGTGGGGCAAATGAAAGGAATCTGGCTCAACCCATGAGGCAGATGGAGAAATTCTCAGAGAAGGGTAATCTGCCAGGAAGGTACCCCCAGAAGGGTCCACTGTATTTCCCAGCTCATTGTCAGTTTGCCTACCCATTGCCCTATCTCTTGGCCCATCTTTCAACTGAAAACTTGAGGGGATATTTGTTATTTTCTTTTCTTTTTTTTTTAGGGATTCACTCTTCCCCTATTGTAGTCAATATGGTTGAGTGGGAATCTGTCCTGCAAGGGTGAGCATGTGACCCAGGTCCAAATGAATCAACATGCCCAGTCTTGCCAGCTGTGGTGATTGGTTCAAGACTAAGCACATGATTCAGTTAGAATCTGACAGCTACAGTGAGTTTTTTGCTAAGAATGCAGAAAAGAGACGGGAGGAGCTACTGTTCCCTTTTTGCCATCAGGAAGGACAACTCTGAGTCTGAAAATGAAACCAATCTGGCAGAAAACCAGCTTGACAGCCCTGAATCCAGCTGTGCCTGAAGGTAGCCCACCACTGAACTTTGCAGTTATGAGAGCCAATAAATTATATTTTCACTTAAAAGAAGAAAAAAAAAGAATTTCACAATAGTATACTTCCATCTTTCCCTTCCCAGCTATTGTGATATTGTTGTCATATATTTAGCTTCTATGTGTTATAAATCTCATTAGATTATTAATATTTTAATTTAAATAGTCCATTATAATTTAAAGAAATTTAAATGATAAAAATATCATATTTATCCATATTGTTACCAATTCTGGTGTTCTACATTCCTTTGTATAGATCCATATTTCCATCTGGTATAATTTTCCTTCTGAATAAAGGACTTCTTTTTACATTTCTTATAGTGTGGCTGTGCTGGAGATACATTTTTTCTGTTTTTTTCATTCTGAAAAGACCTTTATTTCATCCTCATGTTTGAAAAATATTTTCACTTTGTATAGAATTCTAAGTTGACAGCTCCTACCACCACCCCCTCACCCCTGCCCCACCCTTCTTCTTTCAATACTTTCTGTCCCACTGTCTTCTTGCTTATATTGTTTATGATAAAAAAAAATCAGCTCTCACCCTTATCTTTGTTCCTCATATATGTCTTTTATTCTCTGATTGCTTTTAAGATTTTCTTTTTATTAATAATTTTGAGCAATTGGATTATAATGCTTGAGGTGTGCTGAGCTTCTCGAATATGCTTGAGGTTTGCTGAGCTTCTTGAATCTGTGGGTTTATAGTTTTCATCAAATTTTGTTTTTTTTAACTGTTATTTCTTCAAATATTTTTTCTGTCCTCTCTTTCCTGTCCTTTGAGGAGTCCAATTATACATATATTAGGCCACTTGAATTTGTCTCACAGCTCACTGATGCCCTTTTTTTGTTCTGAGTCTCTTTTCTATTTTATTTCATTGCATAGTTTCTATTGCTGTGTCTTCAATTTAACTAATCTCTTCTTCTGGAATGTTTAATCTGCCATTAATCCCATCCAGTATACTTTTCATCTCAGACAACTGTAGTTTTCATCTCTATAAATTCAGTTTAGGTCTTTTTTATATCTTCCACATCTCTGCTTAACATGGTCAATTTTTCCTCTAGTTTTTGGACGTATGGAATACAGTTATCATAACTGTTTTAATGTCCTTGTCTTCTAATTCTAACATCTGTGCCTTTCTGAGTCAATTTTTATTTGTTGACCTTTCTTCTCATTTTGAGTCCTATTTTCCTGTTTCCATGCAGGGCAATTTTTGATTGGATGCTAGACATTGTGAATTTTATCTTGTTAAATGCTGGATATTTTTGTATTCTTATAAATATTCTTGAACTCTCTTCTGGGATGTAGTTAAGTTTCTTGGAATCAGCTTGATTTTTTTTAATGCCTTCCTTTTAAAGTTTGTTGAGCAGGACCAGCTCAGCATTTAGTCTAGGGCTAATTATTCCCTACTACTGATGCAAGACCCTTCTGAGAACTCTACCTACTGCCCTATGAATTATAGGTTTTCCAGTCTGGCTGGTGAGAACAGGCATTATTATTGGCCTTGTGTAAGCATTATCTCTGATCCTTTCAGATGGTCTCCCTTGCTCTGGGTACTTTCCCCATTTATATGCACTGAGCATACATATAATTAATGGGGATTCTTTGTAGACATCCAATATTCTTTCTCTGTGTAGCTGTCTCCTGAGAACACTATCCTGTGAATTCTAGCCACTTACGATTCCCTGCACTCTTCATAAGGTCTCCTCAACTCAGAGAATCTGCCACACTCCACCTGGATTCCCACTCCCTGTACCATGGCCTTAAATTTATTTCAAGGCACTAAGTTAGGGCAATCACAGGGGTTATCTTGTTTGTCTCTTATCTCCAAGAATCACTGTCCTTCATTGCCTGATGCCCAGTGTCTTGAAACCATTGTTTCTATCTTTTCTCCAGTGTTTTAGTTGTTTCAGGAAGGAGGGTAAATCTGGTTCCTGTTAGTACACCTAAGCCAAATACAGACATTTTGGACTTTGTATTAGCTCTCATTTTTGAAGGGGGTGGGGATGTTGTATCAGTTCTCATTTCCTGGCTATATAACCTTGGCAAATTACCTAACTTCTCTGAGCTTTATTTTTTTCCATGTGCAAATGGGAATAATAATGTTAGAATGATTAAAATTATATTGATGAAAAGCATTTAGCACAAGGCTTGGCATATAGTAAACACTCTAATAATAGAGACTATTTTTATTATGTAGATTAAGGGTTTAAATCAGATGATCTTTGCAGGCTATTCCAGACCTAAAATTTTATGATTTTATTAATTCAATTTTGAAAATTACATGGCATAATTTAAAAAATTAAAGTGTACCCTCAATATTCATTTTAACCATACATTAATTACACATAAATGAAAACTGATATTTTTTAAATGACGACTGTATCTCTGTCAAATTGTATTTCACAAGTTGTTTTTTTAAATTCTATTAACAGTACACTGAGGTACATTAGGAATTATTAGGTCATTTGGCTCTTCCATTTTAGAGAAGAATTTGAGATTTTTTTTGCCTCACCCTTCAATGCTGGAATTATTTCTTGAAGTAAACTTTTTCTCCCTGAGTTTTCACTATAAATCCATTTGCTTAGTCAGGAATTAAGGTTTTGTTTGTTTTAACTACTGGTTTCTCAAAACGCTGTGTACTGTTTAAAATGAGGTCAATAGTATAATCCTAAGATGTTCCATAATGTGATATCTTAGTAATAATCTAAGAAAATATTTGGTTGGAATTTGTTTATGGCATTATAAAGTGATAGTCAATAGGTGACTATCACTTATTGTAAGCAGTTTGGCTGTGGGAAATGTTTTAATTACAACAGTTTTTGTTTGTTTGTTTGTTTTTGTTTCCCGGTACGCGGGCCTCTCACTGCTGTGGCCTCTCCCGTTGCGGAGCACAGGCTCCGGACGCGCAGGCTCAGCGGCCATGGCTCACGGGCCCAGCCGCTCCACGGCACGTGGGATCATCCCAGACTGGGGCACGAACCCGTGTCCCCTGCATCGGCAGGCGGACCCTCAACCACTGCGCCACCAGGGAAGCCCTTAATTACAACATTTTAACTGAAAAGTAACAACACTGCATTTGGAACCAATTTAAAATGTTCAGCATGCACATTAATTTGCTTTCTTCACATCAAAGCAATACTTGAACTAAACAAAAATCCATGATAGTTAGTAAATACTCAGTTATTTAAAAATGTGCCATCCTTGTTGCATAGCAACTATTGCTTCTATTACGTGCTTTTTACATACTCTAAAATAATTAAGCAAGGGCATAAATTGCTATCTACTTTTTTTGACTGTTAAAAGCATTTAAGTTGTGAAGTTTATTCTAATATGTGTATTACACATTTGTAAAGGGAACATTTCATTCCTATGCAAAGGCACAATGACCCAAGAAAGAGATGACAATGTCATATTAGCGATTCTCCTTTCTCATGAGAGGACTTTCAGGGAACTTTTAATTCATAGCCTCAATAACTAACACAGCCAAGCGTAATTATCATTCACTGGCTTTACTGGTCTGGATCTTGATTTATTACTAAGCTAAATTACAAGGTTTATTAACAAAAAGTCATGTCCTCTCAAAAGAATGAAATGTCCATTTATATTAAAGAAAATTACACAGGCCAAAATACATCTATGATATAATTAATTTATTAGAAAGATACCATGGTTTTAATAAGAACTTAGAGAATCTCACATATGTTTATTTTCATCAACAAATTAACTTAGCATAAAGCAAGAACATATAGTTTTATATGGTCAGATGCTAACACTAACTTGGTCGGCATGCTGTGTTAGCACCTCAGGGATAGGGCACAGTAAGCAGCAGTACTAGAGTGGATCATGAATGCAGAGACTTCTTTTCCAGTGGATTATATCTGAAGGTCATTAGTGGGGTGTGACCAAAGAAATGAGGAACTTCTACATAAGCAAAGGCAGGAAAGTTCATTTTGTCAATCTAAGAGGAGCTCAGGAGTTTGAGGGAAAGGAATGATCTGTGAATCTCCATCTGCATTTCACTAATTCCATCAGTGAAATTTCTTTTACTTTTTCAAAGATTTATTTATTATTTATTTATTTAATTAATTTCTTTTTGGCTGCATTGGGTCTTAGTTGCGGCACGCAGGATCTTTTTTGAGGCATGCGGGATCTTCATTGTGGTGTGTGGGCTTCTCTCTAGTTGTGGCATGCAGGTTTTCTCTTCTCTAGTTGTGGTGTACAGGTTCCACGGCGCGTGGGCTCTGTAGTTGTGGTGCATGGGCTCCAGAGCGTGTGGGCTCTGTAGTTTGTGGCAAGCGGGCTCTACTTGAGGCATGTGAGCTCAGTAGTTGTGACATGTGGGCTTAGTTGCCCCACAGCACGTGGGATCTTAGTTCCCTGACCAGGGATCAAACCCGCATCCCCCTGCATTGTAAGGTGGATTCTTTACCACTGGACCACCAGGGAAGTACCCATCAGTGAAATTTCTGACTCAAAAGATGGGATGTTTATAATATCTCTTTATACATATTGTCAAGCTGCCCTCCAAAAGGCTGTGTAATTTCCAGTCCCTTAAAGAGTAAAAATGAAAGACTATCTCACTAGACTTTCACCGCAAGACAAAGTTGAAGCAGTAAAAAAAAATCTCTCCTTGCTTTAATTTGAATTTTTTTGATTGCTAGATAGGTGGGTCATCTTTTCATATTTTTAAACATGGATTGGTAAGGGTAGGGGAAGTGAATAAGGATAGACTAATCAACTTAGTACACCGAGGCTAAAAAAAATAGAAGTAATTAAAGAAGTGTGGGCTTTAGAGAAGAAGGAGAAGAAAAAGCCTATGCTGGAGGTTCCGAGTCAAGATGGCGGTGTGGGAAGATGCAGAGTTCGCATCTCCCCACAACTAGGGTGCCTGCCGGATGCTGGTGGGGGACCCTGATGTCCAGGGAGATGGGAAGAACCCCCAAGAGCACCGGTAGGATGTGGGGACACTGAGGGGGGAGGAGAAGTGGAGCCTGGACAGGACAGGCGCCCCTGAGGGTGACTGAGAGGCAGGAAGGGGAGGGGTTCCCACGCCTGGAGGGACCCTAAGGGGCTCAGATCAGAGGCGGAGCGGGCCCAGCATTTCCCCTGCCCAGTCAGCTGGGGAACTCTGCCCGGCTCTCGGGCTGGGTCCTACACGCTCAGTGGTCCCCTCTGGGCCAGGTTGGTCCTGGGGGCATAGGAGGGAGGCCAGGAGAGAACAGGAGAGGCAGTCGAGAGGGGCCCTCCAGGACCAGAGGATCAGGAAATGAACAGAGGACGTTTGCCACGCTCACTCGGGCACTGGGAATCTGCCAAGCCCCCAGGCTGGTCCCACGCCCTCCAAAGCCCCCTCCAGGCTGCGTGGGTCCTGGGGGCATAGGAAGAAGGGCGGGGAGATCAGGAGAGGCAGGTGGGAGGGGACCTCCAGACTGGAGGAGCGGTAGAGGAGCAGAGGGCATTTGCACCACCCACTGGAGCCCAGGAAGCACGCTGGGCTCCCAGATGGGGCCCCCCCACCCTCTAAGAACAGAGGCAGGAGGCATGCCTGGGGGCTTCTGTTCTGTTGAGCCTAAGCCCCCCCTCCCACAACCCCACCCACCCACCCCACTTCCTTTTCCAGCCCTTTGGGTCCTAAGCATAGGGCCTGCCCACTGCCCAAACATCACTGCTGCTTAGGCCCCACCCTCCACAGCCAAGGCCTTTTCCACTTTTTATTTTCCTCCTCCTCTTTTTTTACTATTGTGGTTCTGTTTCACCTTCTAGTTGTTGTTTCATCTATATTTTTATATTTTTTCTAACATACCTGTTAGTTTCCTATTCTAATTTTAGTTTTCACTTTGTTATTGTTCTACTTTTTTTTTTTACATCATTATTGGAGTATAATTGCTTTACAATTGTGTGTTAGTTTCTGCTTTATAACAAAGTGAATCAGTTATACATATACATATGTTCCCATATCTCTTCCCTCTTGCATCTCCCTCCCTCCCACCCTCCCTATCCCACCACTCCAGGGTGTCACAAAGTACCGAGCTGATCTCCCTGTGCTATGCGACTGCTTCCCACTAGCTATCTGTTTTACATTTGGTAGTGTCTATATGTCCATGTCACTCTCTCACTTTGTCACAGCTTACCCTTCCCCCTCCCCATATCCTCAAGTCCATTCTCTAGTAGGTCTGTGTCTTCATTCCTGTCTTACCCCTAGGTTCTTCATGACATTTTTTTCCTCTTAAATTCCATATATATGTGTTAGCATACGGTATTTGTCTTTCTCTTTCTGACTTACTTCACTCTGTATGACAGACTCTAGGTCTATCCACCTCATTACAAATAGCTCAATGTCGTTTCTTTTTATGGCTGAGTAATATTCCATTGTATATATGTGCCACATCTTCTATATCCATTCATCCGATGATGGACACTTAGGTTGTTTCCATCTCTGGGCTATTGTACATAGAGCTGCAATGAACATTTTGGTACATGACTCTTTTTGAATTATGGTTTTCTCAGAGTATATGCCCAGTAGTGGGATTGCTGGGTCATATGGTAGTTCTACTTGTAGTTTTTTAAGGAACCGCCATACTGTTCTCCATAGTGGCTGTATCAATTTACATTCCCACCAACAGTGCAAGAGGGTTTCCTTTTCTCCACACCCTCTCCAGCATTTATTGTTTCTAGATTTTTTGATGATGGCCATTCTGACTGGTGTGAGATGATATCTCATTGTAGTTTTGATTTGCATTTCTCTAATGATTAATGATGTTGAGCATTCTTTCATGTGTTTGTTGGCAGTCTGTATATCTTCTTTGGAGAAATGTCTATTTAGGTCTTCTGCCCATTTTTGGATTGGGTTGTTTGTTTTTTGGTTATTGAGCTGAATGAGCTGCTTATAAATTTTGGAGATTAATCCCTTGTCAGTTGCTTCATTTGCAAATATTTTCTCCCATTCTGAGGGTTGTCTTTTGGTCTTGTTTATGGTTTCCTTTGCTGTGCAAAAGCTTTGAAGTTTCATTAGGTCCCATTTGTTTATTTTTGTTTTTATTTCCATTTCTCTAGGAGGTGGGTCAAAAAGGATCTTGCTGTGATTTATGTCATAGAGTGTTCTGCCTATGTTTTCCTCTAAGAGTTTGATAGTTTCTGGCCTTACATTTAGGTCTTTAATCCATTTTGAACTTATTTTTGTATATGGTGTTAGGGAGTGATCTAATCTCATACTTTTCAATGTACCTGTCCAGTTTTCCCAGCACCACTTATTGAAGAGGCTGTCCTTTCTCCACTGTACATTCCTACCTCCTTTATCAAAGACAAGGTGACCATATGTGCGTGGGTTTATCTCTGGGCTTTCTATCCTGTTCTATTGATGTATCTTTCTGTTTTTGTGCCAGTACCATACTGTCTTGATTACTGTAGCTTTGTAGTATAGTCTGAAGTCAGGGAGCCTGATTCCTGCATGGCTGCCTGCATGGCTTGCGGGATCATGGTTCATGAGCCAAGAGTCGGGCCTGAGCTCCTGTGGTGGGAGCCCCAAGTCTGAACCACTGGACTAAAAGAGAATCTCAGACCCCAGGGAATATTCATTGGAGTAAGGTCTTCCAGAGGTCCTCATCGCAGCACCAAGACACAGCTCTACACAGCAGCCTGGAAACTGCAGTGTTGGAAGCCACAGGCCAAACAACCAGTAAGACAGAAACACAATCCCATTCATTAAAAAAAAGAAAAAAAGTGAGACAGCAAAAAAATATGTCATAGAAGAAGGAGCAAGGTAAAAACCTACAAGACAGAATAAATGAAGAGGAAATAGGCAATCTACGTAAAAAATAATTCAGAGTAATGATAGTAAAGATGATCCAGAATCTCAGAAATAGAATGGAGGCACAGACTGAGAATATACAAGAAATGTTTAACAAAGATCTAGAAAAACTAAAGAACAAACAAACAAAGATGAACAACAAAATAACTAAATGAAAAATACACCAGAAGGAATCAATAACAGAATAACTGAGGCAGAAGAACGAATACTTGTGCTGGAAGACAAAATAGTGGAAATAACTGCCGAGGAACAGAATAAAGAAAAAAAAAGATAAGAATTGAAGACAATCTCAGAGACATCTGGGACAACACTACATGTACCAACATTCAAATTATAGGGGTCCCAGAAGAAGAGAAAAAGAAAGGGTCTGAGAAAACATAAGAAGAGATTATAGAGCAAAACTTCCCTAACGTGGGAAAGGAAAGAGTCACCCAAGTCAGGAAGCACAGAGAGTCCCATACAGGATAAACCCTATGAGAAACACACCAAGACACATATTAATCAAACTAACAAAAATTAAATTCAAAGAAAAAAAATTAAAAGCAGCAAGGGAAAAGCAAAAATTAACATACAAAGGAATCCCCATAAGTTTATCAGCTTATTTTTCAGGAGAAATTCTGTAGGCCACAAGGGAGTGGCAGGATATACTTAAAGTGATGAAAGAGAAAAACCTACAACCATACCCAGCAAGGATCTCATTCAGATTTGATGGAGAATTCAAAAGCTTTACAGACAGGCAAAATCTAAGAGAATTCAGGACCACCAAATCAGCTTTACAACAAAGGCTAAAGAAACTTCTCTAGGCGGGAAACACAAGAGAAGAAAAAGACCCACAAAAAACAAACCCCAAACAATTAAGAAAATGGTCATAGGAACATACATATCGACAATAACCTTGAATGTAAATGGATTAAATGCCCCAACCAAAAGACACAGACTGGCTGAATGGATACAGAAACAAGACCCATATATATGTTGTCTACAAGAAACCCCCTTCAGACCTAGGGACACATACAGACTGAAAGTGAAGGGATGCAAAAAGATATTCCATGCAAATGGAAATCAAAAGAAAGCTGGAGTAGCAATACTCATATCAGATAAAATAGACTTTAAAATAAAGACTGTTACAAGAGATAAGGAAGGACACTACATAATGATCAAGGGATCAATCCAAGAAGATATAAAAATTGTAAATGTTTATGCACCCAACAAAGGAGCACCTCAATACATAAGGCAAATGCTAACAACCATAAAAGGAGAAATTGACGGTAACACAATAATAGTAGGGGACTTTAACACCCCACTTACATCAATGGACAGATCATCCAAACAGAAAATAAATAAGGAAACGCAAGCTTTAAATGACACAATAGGCCAGATAGATTTAATTGACATTTATAGAACATTCCACCTGAAAGTGGAAGAATACACTTTCTTCTCAAGTGTACACAGAACATTCTCTAGGATAGATCACATCTTGGGTCACAAATCAAGCTTTGGAAAATTTTAAAAAATTGAAATTGTACCAAGCATCTTTTCTGACCACAACATTATGGGATTGGAAATCAATTACCGGAAAGAACCTGTAAAAACCACAAATACATGGAGGCTAAATAGTGAGCTACTAAATAACTAAGAGATCACTGGAGAAATCAAAGAAGAAATTAAAAAATACATAGAAACAAATGACAACAAAAACACAATAACCCAAAACCTATGGACCCAGCAAAAGCAGTTCTAAGAGGGAAGTTTATAGGAATTCAATCTCACGTCAAGGCGCAAGAAAAATCTCAAATAAACAATCTAACCCTACACCAAAAGCAACTAGAGAAAGAAGAACAAACAAAACCCAAAGTCAGCAGAAGGAAAGAAATCATAAAGATCAGAGCAGAAATAAACGAAATAGAAACCAAGAAAACAATAGCAAAGATCAATAAAACTAAAAGCTGGCTCCTTGAGAAGATAAATAAAACTGATAAAGCCTTAGCCAGACTCATCAAGAAAAAAAAGGGAGAGGACACAAATCAATAAAATTAGAAATGAAAAAGGAGAAATGACAACTGACATCATAGAAATACAAAGGATTATTAAGAGACTACTACAAACAACTATATGCCAATAAAATAGACAACCTTGAAGAAATGGACAAATTCTTGGAAAGGTAAAATTTTCCAAGACTGAACCAGGAAGAATTAGAAAATATAAAGAGACCTATCTCAAGTAATGAAATTGAAACTGTAGTTTAAAATCTTCCAACAAACAGAAGTCCAGGACCAGATGGCTTCTATCAAACATTTAGAGAAGAGCTAACCCCCATCCTTCTCAAACTCTTCCAAAAAATTGCAGAGGAAGGAACACTCCCAAACTCATTCTATGAGGCCACCATCACCCTGATACCAAAACCAGACAAAGATATCACACAAAAAAGAAAATTATAGACCAATATCACTGATTAACATAGATGCAAAAATCCTGAACAAAACACTAGGAAACAGAATCCAACAACATATTAAAAGGATCATACACCATGATCAAGTGGGATTTATCGCAGGCATGCAAGAATTCTTCAATATATGCAAATCAATCAATGTGATACACCATATTAACAAATTTAGGAATAAAAAAACATGATCATCTCAATAGATGCAGGAAAAGCTTTTGACAAAATTCAACACTGATTCATGATAAAAACTCTCCAGAAAATGGGCATAGAGGGAAACTACCTCAACATAATAGAGGCCATGTTATGACAAACCCACACCAAATGTCATTCTCAATGGTGAAAAGCTGAAAGCATTTCCACTAAGATCAGGAAGAAGACAAGGATGTGCACTCTTGCCACTCTTATTCAACATAGTTTTGGAAGTCCTAGCTATGGCAATCAGAGAAGAAAAAGAAATAAAAAGAATCCAAATTGGAAAAGAAGAAGTAAAACTGTCACTATTTGCAGATGACATGATACTACTATACATAGAAAATCCTAAAGATGTCACTGGAAAACTACTAGAACTAATCAATGAGTTTGGTAAGGTTGCAGGATACAAAATTAATGCACAGAAATTTGTGGTGCTCCTATACACTAACAAGGAGAAATCAGAAAGAGAAATTAGGGAAACAATCCCATTTACCACTGCAACAAAAAGAACAAAATATCTAGGAATAAACCTACCTAAGGAGGCAAAAGACTTGTACTCAGAAAACTATAAAACACTGATGAAAGAAATCAAAGATGACATACACAGATGGAGAAATATACCATGTTCTTGGATTGGAAGAATCAATATTGTGAGATGACTATACTACCCAAAGCAATCTACAGATTCAATGCAATCCCTATCAAACTACCAATGGCATTCTTCACAGAATTAGAACAAAAAGTTTACAATTCGTGTGGAAACACAAAAGACCCCGAATAGCCAAAGCAATCTTGAGAAAGAAAAACAGAGCTGGAGGAATCAGGCTCCTGACTTCATACTACAAAGCTACAGTAATCAAGACAGTATGGTACTGGCACAAAAACTGAAACATAGATCAATGGTACAAGATAGAATGCCCTGAGATAAACACACACACATATGGTCACCTAATTTATGACAAAGGAGGCAAGAACATAAAATGGAGAAAAGACAGCCTCTTCAATAAGTGGTGCTGGGAAAGCTGGACAGCTACATGTAAAAGAATGAAATTAGAACACCACCTAACACCGTATACAAAAGTAAACCCCAAATGGATTAAAGACCTAAATGTAAGACCATACACTGTAAAACTCATAGAGGAAAACACAGGATAAACACTGACATAAACCACAGCAGGATCTT
The DNA here is from genome assembly GCF_963924675.1 of Phocoena phocoena. Classification (NCBI taxonomy): domain Eukaryota; kingdom Metazoa; phylum Chordata; class Mammalia; order Artiodactyla; family Phocoenidae; genus Phocoena; species Phocoena phocoena. The sequence continues at coordinate 38,493,355 of NC_089222.1, read as the reverse complement.
CTTTGACCCACCTCCTAGAGTAATGGGAACAAAAACAAAAATAAACAAATGGGAACTAATTAAACTTAAAAGCTTTGCACAGCAAAGGAAACCATAAGCAAGACAAAAAGACAACCCTCAGAATGGGAGAAAATATTTGCAAATGAAACAACAGACAAAGGATTAATCTCCAAAATATATGAACAGCTCATGGAGCTCAATATCAAAAAAACAAACAACCCAATCCAAAAATGGGTGGAAGACCTAAATAGACATTTCACCAAAGAAGACATACAGATGGCCAAGAGGCACATGAAAAGATGCTCAACATCACTAATTATTAGAGAAATACAAATGAAAACCACAATGAGGTATCACCTCACACTGGTCAGAACAGCCATTACCAAAAAATCTAGGAAAAAGGGTGTGGTGAAAAAGGAACCCTCCTGCACTGTTGGTGGGAATGTAAATTGATACAACCACTATGGAGAACAGTATGGAGGTTCCTTAAACAACTAAAAATAGAATTACCATATGACCCAGCAATCCCACTTCTGGGCATATACCCAGAGAAAACCATAATTCAAAAAGACACATGTACCACAATGTTCACTGCAGTACTATTTACAATAGCCAGGACATGGAACCAAGTCAGAAAGAGAAAAACAAATACCATATGCTAACGCATATATATGGAATCTAAAAAAAAAAAAAAAAAAAAAAAATGGTACTGTTGAACCTAGTGGCAGGGCAGGAATAAAGACGTAGACATAGAGAGTGAACTTGAGGATATGCAGGGGAGGGAGGGGGAAGCTGGTGTGTAGTGAGAGTAGCATCGACATATATACACTACTGAATGTAAAGTAATTAGCTAGTGGGAAGCAGCAGCATAGCACAGGGAGATCAGCTTGGTGCTTTGTGATGACCTAGAGAGGTGGGATGGGGAGGAGGGGAGGGAGGCTTAGGGGGGAGGGGTTGTGGGGATGTATGTGTGCATGTGGCTGATTCACTTTGTTGTACGACAGAGACTAACACAGTATTGTGAAGGAATGATACTGCAATAAAGATCTATAATAAAAAGAAGCCTATGCTATAAAATAAAACAAAAGAATGAGACACTTAGAGTAACTTTAGTCCATATTCTCAAATTTTAATTGTTGCCCATATGGAACTGTTGCTATAGAGATCATTTTTGTTATAGCCTGAATGTGCTGTCCCCAAAGGATAAGGGAAGGGGGATTGATTTATAGAGGGCCAGACTGGTTGAGTATGGCCAACTGTGTGAAGACTGGAAATGAAAGTGACAAGTTTAGAATTAACCGGACCCAGCAACAATACCTAAAGGATTTCATCTGTGGATGGCAGAGTGGGGAATTCCAGATGGAGACATTAGTTTGAAGGTGGCCACCAATTGTTGCTTCAGGTTACAAGTTATAAGGTCTAGTCACCAAGGAGAAGCATCTGATGATAACCAAATACATTGTTGGGACTTCAATCAAACAATCTGAATTTCAGTAGCCAGCTCTAGTTCTAGATGCACATGTAAGACAAAATCAGAAAACCAAGACAGAAGGCTAGAGCTAGGATTAGGTACTGGTGGGGGAAAAGAAACAGCTTGGAAGGTTTCAGCACAGTATGCATGATAAAGCCAAGGGATCAATCAAAAAGTATGAGAAGTTTATGACAGGAAGATGATGTCTATAGCCTCAATGACTAGAGCTGTGCAAGGCCTGAGAAGGCAGGGGCTAACAATTTTAAAAGTATGATTTGTATTCCTTAAAATTATGAAAGCAATACATATTCACTGTTGAAAGTTTGAAAAATATAGAAAAGTCCAAAGACAAAAGTCAATGCAATTTTTTCATACTCTTAAAAGCAAACATCTTCTTTGTAAATAGTGAGCTAAATACTTATTCATTTTATTTGCCAGAAGTTTATAACTGAATAATTTTAAGTCATTGGTCATTGTTCATTCTCTTGTATTATCTTCTTAAAAGCAGAGAAATCATAAGAATGAATTAATATTCCCCTGCTTTTAAGGATGTAGTCAAATGCAGATTCTGTCATTTTATGGGAAAACGGGTAAATATTTAGAAGTAAAAATTATGCTTTTACATAAGGACTAACAGCTATCTTAATCTTATAAGACTTCAAATTCTGTTCTTATGTTTTAACTTCCTACTTGTCTAATATTTTGTAAAAAACATATATTGTAAGCACGTTTGGTCTAGGAAATTCCAGAAAGAATCAAAGGTGTGCATAGAAGCAAAGAGACCTATCTGAAGTAGCCTGGAAAATAGACAGAATTTTTTAAAAACAAATAAGACACATGCTGCTGAAAGCCACATTATTGTTACCTTCTCCCTCCAGTTATCACCGTTCAGCATCTTCTGTCTAAGGGTTTCCTGCAACTGCTCCATGCTTTTCTGATGTGAAATCAGCATCAATTCCCTGAAAATCATAAACACAACAAATGAGTCAAGACACACCCTTAACACCCTTCTTAAATTACAGTTCGTGGCTCAGGGATTATTTCACAACTCAGTCTGTTTATTCTTCTCTTTAGAAATATATATATACATATGTGTGTGTGTATACTGCTACTACATACTATTTTAACTGTTGTTAACAGCAATTTAAAAACACTGGCAACAAGGTAAGTATTTTCTAAGGCTTAATTTTTGCTTAATAAGTAATATTATTTTTGCATGAAGTAGTAACAACATATGTGTAGTCACAAATATAATAAAATACTATACATTGTGGTTCTAAAGTTTATGACTAAGTTCTAACACTAGGTCATATTTTGTTTCTTTAAAAAAGGAAAATGTGTTGGGATATGACACAAAATCAGCACGTTTGTGGTTCCTGCTAGATTTATTTTTCTTTTATTTATCTCAAGTGCTAATAGGAACAGACTGAATTAAGCAGAGGGTAATATCTGAAATGTGGTATAGTACAAAACATACTAGAAACTAGGAGAGAAAACACAGAGAACATTTTAATCCACGTAATTGGATTTTTTAAAAATACATTTATTTATTTATTTATTTATTTTTGGCTGTGTTGGGTCTTCGCTGCTGCACGCGAGCTTTCTCTAGTTGTGGCTAGTGGAGGCTACTCTTCGTTGTGGTGTGCGGGCTTCTCATTGCGGTTGCGGAGCACCCGCTCTAGGTGCGCGCGCTTCAGCAGTTGTGGCACACAGGCTCAGTAGTTGTGGCACACAGGCTCAGTAGTTGTGGCACACGAGATTAGTTGCTCCGCAGCATGTGGGATCTTCCCATGTCCCCTGCATTGGCAGGTGGATTCTTAACCACTGCACCACCAGGGAAGTCCCCACGTAATTGGGTCTTAAAGCTAAGTTTGTGACCTTCTGGGTGGAAGTAAGTGTGGGAGATTCATGAGGACATTTCTCCAGGGGCCCTGAAGTTAAGACTTTAAATATCACAAGTGGTGGCAAAAGTATGCCTGTTGATCAGGGAGTCCCTCCGCCCCCTTCTATAATCACCATAACCTTCTTATTTTCTGTGTAGGTGATTCTTTTCCATTGCTTATTCCTCTTTCTAATCCCTTTGTTTTCCATCATCACCCTCTTCCCTTTAGTTCTGACCCCTTTTCTCAGACTTGTGACTTTCATTTATAACTGCCTGTTAGACATCTCCACCCTGGTGAGCCATCAACACCAAAGATTCCACACATCAAAAAACAAATTCATCATCATCTCCAATGGTCTTGCCTTTCCTTTTGACTTCTGAAACCTTCAACAGTCACAATCTTTAGCTCGAAATCCCTGAGTCATCTCTGACTTTTCCTTCTTCTTGTTCTACCACATCCATTCAGTAACAAGTTCTATGTATTCTGCCCCTTGGTGCACCTCGAACTATTTCCTCCCTTCCTTTCCGACTACTAACAGTTAAGGTTCTTGACTTTATTTCCCACCAAGAGTACTGTAATAGACTGTCAATCTATCTTGATCTCTATTCTCATCTCACTCTTACAGTATTATTAAACATTTTTTAATAAAAATAGTGCCTACATTTCTAGGCTAGAAAATTTTAAGGTCATGAACATAAAGACACATTAACTTGGTAACCAGGATTATGAATATTATTTGAGGGAAAATGATTGAAAAGAACAAAACTCCTCAGACTTTTTTTTTCAGAACTGTGTCAGACTAGGTACTTTGACAACTTTCCTACTGAAAATAAGTAAAGTTTTGTTTTCACTTATAAAAAAAATCTTAAAATTCATCAGTGACCTGGACAAAAAGTTAGGAAGATGCAGGAAACACAAATCCAGAAAAAGGTTATCAGTGGAAACTAGTGAAATTTGAACAAAGTCTATAGGTTAGTTAATTGTACTATACCCATATTAATTTCTTAGTTTTTACGTATGTGCCATGATTATGAAAAATGGACAAGAGGGAAACAAATTCTCTGTACTGTCTCTGTAACTTTTCTTTAAATACAAAATTATTCCAAATTAATGGTTTAAAAAAAATGAAGTAAAAGGAAGAACCCCAACAATAAGTAGAGCATTGAAGTCAATTCTCACTTTGAAGGTACTTTCCAAATCTGATGTACTTGAGCATTAAATTTTACAGCCATGAAGGGCACTGGAGTCAGGAGAGAAAGGAAGAGCTTGAGAGGAAACTCACCTGCATAAAACTGCATCTCAAAGAGGGACAAATGCAGTATGCATTTTTGTCATACTGTTTGTAAGAATATGAAATTCACACCCAGTATGTGTAAAATACAAATAACATCCCCTCTCAAAGAACACAAAAGAAATTTCCGGCTTTGAAGTTTGGTGCTAGGTAGAGGGGAAAATACAAATCTCCCACAAGAATTTGTAAACACAAGCCAATCCCAGTGCAGGTTTGTATCCTGAATTCACACTACCTGAGTGGTCCAAAAAGCTTCATATTGAGGAGATATCTTACAATGGTGTTAGAATAACCTTGCCTCCAGATGCCTGGTAGGAAAAACACCAATATGTTTGGGAGAAACCTATCTTCAACTTGAAACTCAGAGATTCCTACAGATAAAAATTCAAGACCTATGAGACCATAATTTTAAGAAACACAAAATTATTTTTTTTAAAGCTAGTAAGAGGAAGAATGAGCAGACACAAATGATAGCATAATCAAAGCCACAAATTCTAAAGTATTTTCAGATATTGAATATAAATAAGGATGTACAATATGTTGGAAGAAATAAAAGATTAATTTAAGTGACTAATGAAATCTGAAATGAACCAATCAAACTTGTAGAAATGAAGCATATAATAACTGAGATGAAAAACTCAGTAGATGGTCCTATAGCAGATTATTCACAGCTAAAAATGAAGTAATAAACTGAAAGGGAGATTCAAAGAAATTATACAGGGTGCAGTACATGATGTCAAAAATACGTAAAATATAAAAGAGGTTGATATATGGAGGACAGGGTGAAAAGATCTAATATTTCTCTATTTACCATTTCAGAAGCAAATGAGAGAGAAAGGGAGAGGAAGGACATTACAGATTGATGAAAAATACCAACCCATAAATCTAGGAAGCCCAAAGGATTCCAAGCAAGATAAATAAAAATAAATCTCATATCTGGCACCTGGTAGTGAAAATGAAGGATATTGGAATTAAAAGAGATTTTAAAAGACGCTGGAGAGGAAATAAAACATATTGTCTTCAAAGGAACTCAAACATATTGAAAGCTTATTCTCCAATAGAAACAAGGAAGGCCAAAGACAGCAAAATAATATATTAAAAATCCCATGAGAAAATAACCATCAATCTGAAGTTGGGTACCCAGCAAAACTATCTTTCAGAAAGAGGCCGAAATAAAATATGCTCAGAAAAATAAAGTCTGAGTGTTTACTGCCAGCTAAACGACTTCTAAAAAATATGCTTTGCAGGAAGGATTATGATCTCAGAAGGAAGGTCAGACGATCAAGAAAAAACGGTGAGCAAAGGAACTGGCAAACACACAGGCAGGGAGGGCTTCTTGGGTGTGTGATCAATACAGCTGTACAGGGCCCATGTTCTGAAGGGGGCCCTGGGTTTCAGATTTAATGCTCTGTGGTCACCACTGAGAAATTCTTAATAACTTTATCTTTGAGTCTGTAAGTGAGGTCTAATGGACAGTCAAGCACATGCTGGGGCCTTGGAGCCTCCGCTCACACAGAGTCCTACCTCTCAACACCTCCCTGTCTCCCCAGGATGGTTCTCAACCCTTTTCTCCCTGACCCTTGCCCAGCATCTGCTGTCATCCTCTGCTTCAGTGGGCACAGGCATGGGGAATGTTGGGTCTGCCATGTGTGTCCTTTTGGCTGAGTCTGGGGCAGGGCCTTGGGTGCCTGTGAGAGCCTGCATCCATGCTACGATTTCCCCATGCCCAAGGGAGCACAAGATTCAAGAGCAAACAAACAAAAAAAAGACCCTGACAAGCTGAGAGAAAGATGGTGAAGGAAAGGGAAAAGCTTCTTTCTTTTTTTGAAGGGGCTCCACGTTTTCATTTTACACTGGGCCTGAAAATTATGTAGCCAGCCTTGTATGTAAGTACTTGTAAATAAATACCATCTGTATAAAATATTAGTTTTGACTGTGTGTAATCAGTGGGGCTAACAAAAGTATAAAACTAGAACACGAGACAAAAATGTAGAATATAGGATGGCAGGATGGCAACTATAAGGTGCCAGTGTTATTCAAGAGAAGTTTGCATTATTCAAGAGAAGTCTGAGATATTAATTTTAAACTTCATTAAGCATGCATGGTAAAATCTCAGAAGTAACCACTAAAAGAATAGAATACGCCATTAGAAGAAGATGCACTAAGAAAATAAAAGAAACTCCAACAATATTGCCCCCGCCCAAGGCCCAAAAGGAGAAAAGAGTGTAGAAAAAGAGGGAGAAATATTGATAGAAAACTTAAAGTAACAATCATAATAATGGCAAATAAACTAAACTCATGAGTTAAGAGAAACAGGCTTGATAAAATCAAACCCTATCCCTAACCCTACATATTGGGTTAAGTAAAATATATTAATTAAGATAACTTTTACCTGTTTATTTTTACTCTTCTAATATGGCAATTAAAATTTTTAAAGTGACATATGTGGCTCACATTATACTTCTACTGAACAGCACTGTTATAATCCATATTCTCTGAAAACAAAGAAACGTCAGTAACAAAAGATAAATATCTCCATGTATTTGGAGCTTTTAAAAAATGTGTTTCTGAATAACTCTTGGGTCAAATGAAAAATCATAACTGATACTTCAAAATACTTAGAAATGAACAATAATAAAATTTCTACACATCAAAATTTATGAAATATAGCTAAGCAGGAAAGATAAATTGTGGTATACTTCAGAATATAATACAGATGAAGAAATGAATGATCTTCAGCTACATGTAACATCATGGACAAAAATCCCAGGGACATAATCTTGAGCACAAAGAATAAATCACTGACTAATATATACAGTATAATTTTATTTCCATGAAGATAAAATATATGCAAAATCTAATTTTTTTTAGGAATACAAACATACGTGGTAAAATTATAGAGTGAAGCAAAGGAATAACAAGTGTTTTCTGTAGGTTTTTGCGAATGCTGTTATCAGTTTGAGGAAGTTCCCATCTCTTCCTAGTTTGCTGAGAACCACAAAATGCAGGTTGGTGGTTACCTCTGAGCAAGGATGCCATGTGGTGGAATAAGGAGAAGCACCAAGGGACTTCAACGTTAATGGTAAGGCTCTTTTTCCTAAACTTAGCGTTCATTATATTGTAGTTCTTCATACTTTATACCTATCTAAACCTTTTATGTAACTACTCAGTATTTATAAAAACCATTAATGATAAAGCCTAAGCATAGAGTAGAATGGGCATCTGGAGAAAAGAGAATTAAAGGGAAAGACAAAGGAGAGGGAAATGGCAAGTGAGCAGCAGGGTGGGGTTTACTGCCCACTATGCACACTATGGACAAGGCAGTACCTGGAGAGACAGAGGTGAATGAGGGCAGGGTCCCTGTCCCAATGGTGCTCAAAAGCCAGCAATGTTGTAAAAGGAACACTTATCTTTTAAAATGTGAGGCGGACCTAGCAGGTTCTGATGCTTGCTCAGCAGTCTCTAGGCTGGAGAAAGGAAGCAGAAGGAACAAAGAATGAGGATAGTAATAGTGGGATTACATTAAAACCTCAATTCTGGGCTTTCCTGGTGGCGCAGCGGTTGGGAGTCAGCCTGCCAATGCAGGGGATATGGGTTTGAGCCCTGGCCCGGGAAGATCCCACATGCCACGGAGCAACTAAGCCCGTATGCCACAACTGCTGAGCATGCATGCCACAACTACTGAAGCCCACGCACCTAGAGTCCATGCTCGGCAGCATGAGAGGCCACCGCAATGAGAGGCCCACGCACTGCAGCGAAGAGTAGCCCCCACTCACCGCAACTTGAGAAAGCCCATGCGCAGCAATGAAGACCTAAAGCAGTCAAAAGTAAATAAATAAATACATAAAACAAAAAAAAAACACCTCAATTCTGGCTTTCTTCCAAATATTTGGCCATTCCCGTCTCCTTTGCAGACTCATCTTTGCCGTCAATTACATGTTTGGTGTTCCTTAGCATTTTGTTCTGAGGCCTCTTTTTTCTCTCTCTCTACTCTTTTTCTAAGTGATCATATCCATGCCTATGGTTAAAATGCAATAGTTGCTGACAACTCCCAGATTTTATCTCCAGCTCACATCTGTTCTCTGAGTATCTGACTCATGTTTCCAACTCTCACCTGACTGCTCTACTTTTATATTTCAGAGTCATCCAAAACTCAACATGTCTGTAATCCCAGAGGCTAACAAGGTCAGTTTATTTTTTGCTCATGATATATGTAATCTGCTGCTTTGCTCTGCATGTTTTGTTCCAGGATGTAGCCCAAGGAACAATTCTTACCTGGGAATGCTGCTTTTGTGATAGAAAAGAAAAATTGCGAAAACATAGGATCTGTTAAGTTTCTGCTCAGAATCAGTGCATGTCACTCCTCTCCCATTTCAATGGCAAGAACAAATCAAATGGCCAAGTCTGATGTGAATCAGATGTGGATAGTATAGTCCTCTCACCGGGAGGTGCACAGTAAGTCACCTGGCATCAGGTGGAGTCCATCGCAACTCTGAAATCCTACTGGAAACGACTGTGAGGATTTCTACCCTGGAGGTAGAGAACATTTCTTGCTTAGACTGTGGTTCTTTCACTTGGGAGTGATTTCTCAAACCATTTTTCTCCGTAGCTCCTGGCTTTCCTCTCTGAGATGTAATTTTTTTTTTTTTTCATCCTACAGCCTTGCCACATCAGAAGAGGGTGTTAGAAAGTCTGCCCTGTTGAGAGACAGTTTTCTCAACTTCTTTCCTATCCACAGAAGATTTGGAGGAGAAATGGTTCCAAGAGAATTAAAAAAAAAAACCACAACATTTATTGAGATATAATTGAAAACAGTAAACTACATGTTTAAAGTATACACTTGGATGAGTTTTGACATATGCATAAACATATGTGTGTGAAACCATCACTGCAATCAAAATAATGATATATCCATCATCTCCCAAGGTTTCCCTATGCCCTTTTTTAATCCCTCACTCCTGCCCTCTCGCCCCCAGCAATCAAGAGTTTGCTTTCTGTCATTATACATTAGTTTGCACTTTCAGAATTCTATAAAAATTCTCTGTATATCATACAGTATATTCTTTTTTTTGTGTTTGGCATTTTTCATTTAGCATAATTCCTTTTAGATTTGTCCATGTTGTACCATGAATCAATAGTTCATTATTATTATTTTTTGCTGAGTAGTATTTCATCACATGGATATACCACAATTTGTTTATCCATTCACCTGCTGATGGACATTTAGTTTGTTTCACAGGTTTTGGCTATTACAAATATAGCTATTAATATCTGTGTACAAGTATTTGTATGGATATGTCCCTTCCTTTCTCTTAGGTAAATACCTAGGAGTGAAATGGCTAAGTAGCAAGGTAAGTGTATGTTAAACTTTTTAAGAAGCCTCCATACTGTTTTCCAAAGTGTTGTACTGTTTTACATTCCAACCAGCAGAATATGAGAGTTCCAGTTTCTCCACAACTTGCCAACAATTGGTATGTTCAGGTTTTTAAATTTTAGCCATTCTAAAAGTGTGTGCTTGTGGGACTTCCCAGGCGGTGCAGTGGTTAAGATTCCATGCTTCCACAGCAGGGGGCATGGGCTCCATCCCTCGTCGGGGAACTAAGATCCCACGTGCCGTGAGGTGTGGCCAAAAAAAAAAATCAATAAAAAAAATAGAAGTGTGTGGTCGTATCTCATTATGGTTTTAATTTGCATTTCCCTAATGACTAATGATGTTGAACATCTTTTTTATGTGCTTCTTGGCCATCTGTATATCTTTGGTGAAGCACCTGTTCAAATCTTTTGCTCATTTTTTATTGGGTTGTTTATGGTCATCTGAGTTTCTAAAGTTCTTTATATATTCTGAAGACAAGTCCTTTATGACATATATATTGTGGATATCTATGACAATGGCTTGTCTTCATTCGCTAAACAGTGCCTTTTAAAGAACAGAAGTTTTAACTTTGATGAAGTCCAAATTATCAGGGTTTTTTTCTTTTATGGATTGGGCTTTTGGGGTAGAATCTAAGAAATCTTTGCCTAATCCAAGGTCACAAAGATATGTTTCCTGTTTTCTCCTATAAGTTTTATAATTTTAGGTTTTATATTTAGATCTAGGATCTATTTTGAATTAATCTCTATATATACATTTCACAGTATGAATCAAAGTTCATTTTTTGCATATGGATATACAATTGTTCCAGCACCAATGGTGAAAAAAACTATGTGTTCTCCAATGAACTGCTTTGGCACCCATGTAGAAAATCAGTTAACCATACATGTGTGCCTATTTCTGGATTCTCTATCCTGTTCCATTGATCTATTTGTCTATCCTGAGATTAATACCACACTGTCTTGATTACTTGTAGCTTTACAATAAATCTTGAAGTTAGGTAATGACTTTGATCTTTTGGCTCCTCAAAGTGTTTTCAAAGTTGTTTTGATTATTCTAGGTCATTTGCATTTCCATATGAATTTTAAAATTAGCTTGTTAATTTGTACAAAAATGTTTGCTGGAGGTTTGATTGTGATTGCATTGAATCTATAAATCAATTTGGGGATAACTGTTAACAATATTGAGGCTTCTGTTCCATGAACATTGTATATCTCTCCATTTATTTAGATCCTCTTAACTTATCTCAGCAATGTTATGTAGTTTTCAATGTACAGGTCTGGCACATTATTTGTCAGATTCATTCCTAAGTATTTCATGTGTTTTGAAATATTTTGATAAATATTGCTTTTTAAATTTTGATTGTTCTGTGCAAATGTATAGAAATTAATTTGGGTTTTGGATGTTGACTTTTTTTCCTGCAACCTTTTGCCAAACTCACTTATTAGTTCTAGTAACTCCTTTTGTAGATTCCATGGGGTTTTCTATGTTAGTGAGCATATCATCTGTGAATAAAAAAATTTTATTTTTCCTTTCCAGTCTGATGCCTTTTATTTCTTTTTCTTGCCTGACTGTACTGACTAAAACTTTCAGCACAATGTTGAACAGAACTGATGACAGCAGCTGTTTTTTTCTTGATCTTGATCTTAGGAGGAGAGTATGTAGTCTCTCACTATTAAGTATGATGTTGTCTGTCAGTTTTCTTAGATGCCCAGTATCAATTTGAACAAGTTTTCCTCTATTTCTACTTTGCTGAGATTTTTCTAAAAATTAGGAATGAACGTTCTGTTTTGCCAACTGCCTGTTTTGTTTCTATTGACATAATCATTGAGTTTTTCTTTTTTACTTTTTGGATAACAATAATTGATTTTTGAATGTTAAACCGATCTTACATTCTTGGGATAAACTCCACACATTCATGATTTCTTTTCTTTTTTATGTTGCTGGATTCAATTTTCTAAAATTTTGTTTAGAAGTTTTGCATCTGTGCTCATGAGGGATGTCGGTCTGTTAATTTGCTTGTAATGCTTTTGTCAGATTTTGATATCAGGGTAATACTGGCCTCATGAAGTAAGTTAAGAACTATTCCTTCCTGTTTCATTTTCTGGAAGAGTTTAAGTAGAATTAATACTATTTCTTCCTTAAATGCTTGATAAAATTCACCAGTGAAACCTTCTGGGCCTGAAGTTTTCTTTGTGGGAAAGATTTAAACTATAAATTCAGGTCATCTATTCATTTTAGTGAAGCTGGGTAGTTTATATTCCAAAAAAATGCATCCATTTTTCAGAGTTGTCAAAATTAATGGCATAGTCAAGCACCAGTTTTCCAACAGCATTGGCTCACTTTGTTTCTCTGTGACATTTTGGTAAGTCTCGCAATATTTCAAAGTTTTCATGATTATTATTTTGTAATGATGATCTGTGATCAGTGATCTTTGATGTTACTTACTGAAGACTCAGATGGTGGGTAGCATGTTTTAGCAATAAAGTATTTTTGAATTAAAAAAATTAATGGCATAAAGTTGTTTATAATATTCCTCTATTAATGTATTAATATCTGAAGAATGTAATGTCACCACTCATTTCTGATGTTGGTAAATTTTTGTCTTCTCTATCTTTTCCTGATGAGTCTGACTTGAGGTTTATTAATGTTATTGATCTCCTCAAAGAAACTGATTGTTTAATTGATATTCTATATTGTTTTACTGTTTTCTCTGTCATTGATTTCTGCTCTGATCTTTATTATTTACTTTCTTATGCTTATCTTGGGTTCTGTTTGCTCTTCTCTTTCTAACTTCTTAAGGCGGAAGCTGACCTTTTTTCTTTTTTTACATAGACATTTATTGCCATAAATTTTCTCCCTGAAGTTTTGCTTTAGAGATGTTCCACACATTTTGATGTCTTCATTCCCATTTAGTTAAAAAATCTTTGTAATTTCCCCTTTGATATTTTCTTTGACCCATATCTCATTTAGAATTGTGTTATGGTTCACAAATATTTGGGGGATTTTACAGATACTTTTCTGTTATTTATTTCTAAGTTAATTACATTGTGACCAGAGAATACACTTTGTATGATTTGAGTCCTTTTAAATTTTCTTTGGTTTTGTTTTATAGCCAAATTATATGGTCTATCTTGGTGAATATTTTGTATGCTCTTGGAGAAAAAAAATGTGTATTCTGCTGCTGCTGGGTGGAATGTTGTATAAATGTCAATCAGGTTAAGTTGATTGATTGTAAAGTTCAAGTCTTCTATAGCCTTACTAATTTTTCTGTGTACTTGTTTTATCTATTGTTAAGAGAGAGCTATTGACGTCTCTAACAATAACTGTGAATTTGTCTACTTCTCCTTGTAGTTCTATCAGTTTTTGCTTCACGTATTTTTAAGCTCTGTATTAGAGGCACAAACATTTAGGATTGTCATGTCCTTCTGATGAACTGGTCTATTTATCATTATGAAATGAATTTATTTATTCCTGGTAATAGTCTTTGTTCTAAAATCTACCTTGCTTGATATTAATAAACACATTCTAGCTTCTTTTGATTAGTGTCAGCATGGTATATCTTTTTCCATTCTTTTACTTTTAGCCTTTTGTATCTTTATTTTTCAAATACATTTCCTGTAGGCAGTATATGGCTGAATCTTACATTTTTATACAATCTGAAAATCTCTGTCTTTTAATTAGAATGTATAGACAATTTACATTTAATTGAATTGTGATACAGTTAGACTTAAATCCATCATCTTGCCTATTTGCCCCATCTTTTGTTTCCTTGGCCATCTTTCTCCGCCTTCTTTTGGATTTTGCATATGGCTTATGATTTACTTTCATCTGCTTTGTTGGCATATTAGCTATAACTCTTTGTTTAGTTTATTTAATGGTTGCTCTAGGGTTGATAATAGCTATTTTTAACTTGTCACAGTTGTGGTAGGCTAAATAATTGCCTTCAAAGATATCCATGTCCTAATCCCCAAAGTCTGTAAATATGGCAAAAGGGACTTTGCAGATGTGATTACATTAAGGATCTTGAGATAAGGAGATTATCCTGGTTCACCTGGATGTGCCTTAAGTATAATTATCAAGGTCTTTATGAGAGAGAGGCAAGAAGGTTAATGTGGGTCGGGGGAAGGTGGTGATGTGACAATGGAAGCATAGATTAGATTTATGAGGCCAGGATCCAAGGAATGCCAGCAGCTTCTAAAAGCTGGAAGAAGCAAGGAATGGGCTCTCCCCTGGAGGCTCCAGAAAGAGCCAGCCCTATTGACATCTTGATTTTAGCCCCTTAACACTCATTTGGACTTCTGACCCCCAGAACTGTATAAATTTGTGTTGTTTTAAGCCACTAAGTTTGTGGTAATTGTTATAGCAGAGATAGAAAACGATGCTGGTTTACCTTCAAATGTTATTACACAACTTTCAGGTATAAGAGTAGAATCTTATAATAGTAAACTTGATAAAATAAGGAGCAACAGTCAAGGCAAATAAAGTAGCTCTTCGCTTGGTTTTCAAAATACCGGTACCATAGAATGGATGTGGCTCGCTATGTGCTTGTTAGAAGTGGCTAGGCAGCAGAGTCCTGGCAATTTGATCCACTTTTATTTCTTAAGCCAGGTTTCCTATTTGAAAAAAGGTCTTACTGATTAGAAAATTCCAATGAGCATTTTCAGATGGGTGCCTGTGAGTACATTAGAAGTTACCTTTACTATAAAATGGATGGTACTGAATATTTGAGATGCTCAAATTTTATTCTCCCTGGAGACAGTTATAATTTTGATATCAACAAAAGTAGAATCCATTCCATATACATTCCTCTGAGGGACCCAGTACAAAACACTGCTGTTATATGTATCCCTTTAGAATAAAAACTGTGAAAGGCTAGCAGATTATAGAAGCCAAAATATAGTAAGCCAAGGTTCAAACAAGGTTAATGAAGTGATAATCATTCACTGAATTGACAAAGAGTCATAAAGTTCCTTATGACATTTCCACAGAATATAAGGTGTTTTGAGCGAACTGTTATAAAATTTATGAACTTGTATTTGTGATGATAATTTTGCTTGACATTAAAGCTACAGAAATTAGGACTTTCATATCTCATTGATTCCTGCTAAGCCTCTGTTCTCAACTCTTCAGTGCAATTCTTTAATGAGACAAGGCAGAAAGAATGATTATAAATGATGTTACAAACACACTGTCCTTGATTACCATGGAATGGGCACTGGGTAATGTATACAGAGATGAGTATATGTGTGAAAAAGATAATCTTGATTCCAAAAATAAAAATCACACTTATATAGTAAACTCAAGAAAGAGCTTGCACATTATTCAGGAATGTAAAACCATTTTTAGACATTGATAAAGAAAAAGCAGTCTTGCCTTGAAAGAAACTATAAAGGATCAACTTTGACTCTAGTGAGCCTTTCTGAGAGAAATTTAGAGGATTTCTAGAAATTAAATATTGTTAGAGGCATATTCATATTTTAAAAAGCTGAAAATGTGCACCTGTTTTTGAACATCATACAGATATCCAATTTCCTCTTTACAGCCAGTTCTAGAGGTATTCATGCTTTAGAATAATAAGAAACAACACAGATTCAGGTCCTATATTTGGATTTTAGTAAGAATCTGATAGAGAAGATCATCACTAGAATCCAGGAGTTTGAATTGATTTTTGGCAAGTCAGAAGCTGATTTGCTACCAGACAATGAGAGCTTCCGAGTTTTAAATCCTGTGATCGGTGGTTTAACTGGGATTAAATTCATTCCTACTCATCCATACATCCATCCAGCAAATATTTATTGAGTACCCAACTATGTCTCAGGCACTAGGGATAGTCTCTAGGGATATGGTCATTCTTTCTTGCCACTCACTGGAAATATATTAATGCAATTTCCTAATTTTAGAAGATCCTGAGTGGTAAATGACTATATAAAGTGACATAATTCACAAGAGGTAAAGCTGGTTCAAGCTTGTACCAGCCTAGGGCTCTCTACCCTGTAATTTCATCAGATTTTTTAAAAAAAATAACATTTTTGGAGTTGGCACAATAGGCAAATTAGGATCTACTCACAATTAAGAGTATTTATTTTAAAAAAGCATTAACTTTTAAATTCTTAGACCAAAAAGAAAATGAGAACCTAATTTCTTACATACATGCAAAAATCTAATTCCCTTAATTGTAGTTAAAAACATAACTGCAAACAAATGTCAAACCATAATGCCAAATGACAGCTTTAAATTCTGTTTCACAAGTTGTTCTTTTAGAGATGTCTTCACACTGTCAATCAAAGAGATAATTTTGATTTTGCCACAACTCCTGCCACTGTTAAAAGCAGTGTCTGTGATATCATAAGAAGTTTGGCAAGTCTCTTGTTCTGAGAGTTGTTGATAGACAGGAAATCAGAGAAAGAGGTATGTCTTGGGAGAAATACCTGATAAGGCTTGTTATTTTAGAATGATATTACTTAGAACACTTCATTTCATAACACTCTAAACTAACAATTGCATCCAAAATAAATCACTCCATGGACTAATCTTTACAACTCAAAGAGTAAAGCAGATAACACTGAATTCAACAGATATTTACTGAATATCTACATCACCAATGCAGGGTATACAAGGTATGTTGCTTTAAGAGCTTAGCAACCTAAATGAAGATGAAAGGAAGGAAATTAATACTTTCTGGGCACCTACAACCTACCAGGCACGATACTAGATGCTTTAATCTTCACAAGAAGGTAGCTATTATTAATATGCCCATTTTACAGATAAGGAAAATAACCCTTCAAGTGGTTAAGCCAGTTGTCCAAACTTGACACTGGATTTAAACCTATGTTTGCCTAACTAAGTCCATTCTTTTTATACTAAGCCACACTACCACGAGGTAACAGAATCTTGAAACCTTGCTTCCATATCCCATTTTATATTCTACACTTCTTATTGCTTCTAGCCTTCATGAAAGTATGACAAGCCTCATCAAAGTAACTAAACACCAAGTTTCTCTTCTTACACAATGTGTTGTGAAATGTTTTTATCCTACTTTTGTTCTGAAGATATAGCTCCCCTTCTGACTTTGCTAAGGCACTAGAGAAAGGAAGACAAAAGTCACCATCTTATATTTATTAAATGAATGGAAGAATCCTGAAAGAGTGGGGAGGTGGGGTAAGAAGGCAAGAGGAGGAAAAGAGGGGGTACTCTTGGGTTTTCTGCTTTCTGCAGGGCTGGGAGTCCCCTGAAGACTCAGTGTTACAACATGATTGAGAAAGAGAAGCTGACAGAACTGATCCCTTCAAGACAAATGCTAAGGGAACTGTGTAAACTGTAGTGGAGGGAACACAGTTTATAAAGCTAGATACAACGGAGCTTGATTTCTGTCTTTGCCAGTTATGTAGCCCTGGGCAAGACATTTAGCCTTGCTTAACCTCAGTTTCTTCAAGTGTAAAATGTGGAAAATGATACCTGCTTCACAAGAGAGGGTCACAGCTCTGTTAGCCAGGGCCTTTGTGCAAATTTGAAAATGGCTTGCCCTCTGGGTTGGGGAATTAGAAAAAGTGCTCCCTCTGGGTGGGGGCCGACCCAGGTACATAGAGCTTGGTGAGGAAGGGATGGCATGCTTATGCAAGAAAAATAAGCCCCTTCCTCTGTGGCAAGTGGTGAGGAGAGCAGAGTTCAGGCTGGTTTTCAGGCCCCTGACCCTTTCTGATGAGCACCACACAACGAAGCATCTCACTCAGGGCAGTGTGAAGACAAGATCATGTCCACAGAGCACCAAGAGGGCTCCCCATGACTGTGAAACCTGGGGATGGTGTGTGAGAGAGCTTGAGAGGGACCAAGCGGGGAGGAAAGAAGAAAGGAAGCAGGGAGGAAGGGAAGAGAGAGCCTGAAGAAACAGGTATGTTTGACCATGGGGTTGTGTCATATACAGAATGGGAAATTCCATGAACCTCCTGAAATAATTTGCTAGATTTTATGTACATTTATCTGAGGTGAGGGTTTAGAGCTGTCAATTAAAAAAGAAAAAACAAAGAGAAAGAGAAGAGGATGAGGAAATTGAAAAAGAAGTTAATGTTGTGGGTGTAGGAGGGGGAATAAAATCCTTCCCTATAGCCTCAAAGGTATGCTTCAGGGGGATGGGGAGCAATTAAGTAAATCTCACTTACGATAAGTAAAGAGCTAGCTGTTAGAGACAGACAGATAACTGCTTATTTCACAGAACAATTTACACATAAGCCACTTGCCCCCAACTTTGGTCACAATGAAGCTTTTCCTCCAACGACATTCTTCACTAATCCTGTCATGTTACTGGCAAGTAAATCATAATAAGTATTTTTCTATATTTTTTCTTGGAATTTACCAAGATAGGGCCAACACAGCTCTTGGGGAGGAACGCATAGGGTGCGGACTATTACAAACAGCTGTGTGTCTCAGCAGTACAGTTTTAGACCAAACGCTACTGCATAAATGAATTTCTCTGAGCATTATACGTGGGCAGTCTCCAAGCTTAAACACATATGCCCTTCTAAAATGTATTTGTGAGCTGGTTATAGGAAATTCCCAACACATTTTACTATAGAAATAATTTTCCATAAAAAAGGAATTAGGCCTGCAGGCCAGCCCACAAAACCCTATTTAATCCACAATACTTCTGAAGTGGTATCACAAATTCATAGTTCTGGGTAAAGTTCTGGCCCTGGCCGAAGAGACCCTGTAGCCCAGAAGCATGAGAGCTGAGGGCTCTCCTTACACAGAATTTTAAAAATAGCCACACTTTTCTCTGGCACTGTCCCTCTGCCCTGCCCCGGTCCTCCCCATCCAGCAAGGAGACCCCTCTCTCCAGGCCCAGTGTGCCTGTGACCAAGCTGGCCAGGCCTTCTCTACCTCCAGCATCCAGGATCCTGAAGGACCTACTTCTCGTCCTTCCAGTGGAGCCTCTTCTCCTAAGAGAGCTTCCTCAGCTGAGTGCGGGGGAGAAAGCAACGCATAACTAATTAGATTTGTACTAATGTATGAGTTATTTCCTAGTCACTAGCTCCTTTCCTGCTTCAAATTCAGAAGTTCTGCCAGTTTTTTTCCCTAGGGTCAGTTCTGGCTTTTCATCTCTTTTTTCCCTCCTCTTCTGAAACTACGTACCTTCTAAGCCTCGCATTTTCCACAGTGGTCCCAATGGAAGCAAGGGCAAGTGGCTCTGCTGTGGGGAGGGGTGGGGGAGGAGGGGCAGTGTGCGGAGGCTGCCTGAATTTGCAAAGCCCACACTGGCACCTTGAGTAAGCTGGGCTTTGGCCTTTGGAGAGCACATCTGGCAGCCTGGTTGGCTGCTGTCCTCCCACAGCAGTGGTTTGGGACCTTGCTGTGCAGCAGATTCCCAGGCACCGCCCGGTCCTACTGAACTAGAACCTCTGCTGGTCTCGTCAAGCATCTCTATTTTAAGTTTTTTCCTGAGCCCGGCTTCTATTATTCGGGAAGGACTTTCACATCTCCAACTTCTTAAGGACACCTCTATTTAGAGATCCCATTGGTGCTTCAAATCAAAGCTCCAAGAGCAAATTTGCTCAGCTGAGAGTTTACTGAAGGAAAGAAAGTAGAGGGAGGAAAGCCAAGTTCATGCATGAGCCTTAAGGAATGTCTGCTGTCAGGTGATGGCAGGAGGGAAGAGCTAAGAACCAAAACAGAGAGAGGAAAGGGGCAGGATAACAAGTTGTCCCTGAAGCCAAAGGAAGACAAAGTTTTAAGGCAGGTTTAGACAATAACGTCAAAGCCTCCGAAAGGTCACTTGTTCTTCAGGATATCTTTTTAACCTGGCTCTCATATCTCCCCCTGGCTCAACATGGAGTAAGCCCTGGCTGTTTGCTCTCATTCACTTGGTACAGACATTCAAATAACCCAACAGAAACTGGCAGAGGGTGAGAGCTAAAGATTTTCATTTTTCTCATGTCTCTTAGGCTTAGCTATGCACAAAACCCTTTGATGAATATCAAAACAGTAAATGACCTGACTTGCCCCCACTGCCCGTTGCCAATCCCTTCTCCACCCAGCAGCCAGAACCATCTTTCCATAGTGTCGGTACTTGCTTAAGTCCCTCCAATGGTTTCTTTTCATTGCACTGAAACTAATACCCAAACTCCTACGGGCCTGTGAGGCCCCGAATGACTTGACCTTCACCTTCGCCCCTCACATTTGCTAGGCCTCGCGTCATACTGCCACTTCCGAGAACTTACCAAGCTCATTTTTTACTTGTAAAACTCTTCCCTGGTCCTTGGCGTGGGAACCTCTTACTTATCTTCCTTTATGTACCATTTTGGAAGTTATGTCTACAACCACCCTTTCCAAAGCAGGTACCCCTTCTATGAGTCTCTACTACAACACCCCTTCACTTACTTTATATCTGTCATCACAATCTAGAATTATTCTGGTTAGTTCTCTACTTTTTTTTTTGTTGTTTAACTGTTTGTCTCTCCTACTAGAATGTAAACTTCATGAGGACAGGGATGTTTCAGATTCACCATTGTATCCCCAGGGTACGTAGTACCTGGCACATAGTAAATGCTCAACAAATAACTGTTAACTGACTGAATTATCCAAAGTAAGTCACTCATTGACTCAACAAATATTTATTGAGTGAATACCTGTGCCAGATTCTGAGGATACAATAGAAGACAAGGCAGGCAAAATCTGAAAGTGGCCTTGGACAAAGAAAAAAAACCAAAACAATGCTTATATCTAGGAGTAATCCTATGATAATATGATAACTTATTGGGCTGCAAGCACATTTTAATTTTTATTATGTGACAGACATCATGTCAGTAAACTTGGTGCCACCAAATGACTAAGTAATACCATGCCTGCTTTTGGATAGACTAAAGTATAGAGAGAAAAGAAAGAAAAAGGGCAAGGATGTAAGAGGAAAAAAAGAGGGGGGTAGAGGGGAGAAGAGAGGAAGAAGTAGTCCAGTGATGTCTCTGTTCTCTGAAAACAAAGAAATTATCTTTACCACTTATAATAGAAGGTAAGATTAGAATCATACTAAATTTTTAAAAAATATGGCAAATATAGTGTGCTATTTCAAAGCAATCAATCCCCTAAGAAAGCTCTATATTTATTCGAATGATGTTATTAATCCTCAAAACATTCATGAAACTGCTGTCTTCAAATTGCTGCCAGAGATAATTTATTAAGCATAGAAAAAAATTTTACATATTTTTAATCCCCAAAGATATTTCCCAGATTGATTTCCCATCATTCTCCTTGAACTTGCTTTCACTGGACCTACTGAGATTGTTTTAAAAATCAAATTCATTCCTAAAGGTCAAAGATTCATCATACTAAGGATATTCTAAAACATGCACACTTAAGCCAATTCTCAAAAAAGAGTTCCAGAAATGTTTGAACAAAGATAGGATCTTCTCAATGACCAGTATGAAGGAGACAGAATTCACCTGGATAAACAGCTAGATCTAATTAATCTGACATCACTGGAAATGGGGTATTCTGTACCTTTTACATACATATACAGCTGATTTTAATCATTCTGACTCAGTCATCATTATGGCCATCAATTACTAACCCATATTATAAATATAAGGGCACTCATGATTACTGATGTGCGTAAGGCTGTTTGTCTCTATTGTATACTGGGCCAAAATGTAATTCTTTTAAAGTTTTTTGTTGGCACTTATAGATTTTCTTTCTTCTTACGCACGGTCAATCTTTCAGCTGCCATTCGTTCTTGTTATTAGTAAGCCTGGCTCTTGCCAATTTCCTGCTTATAAAATTACTGCTTCTAATATGCTCTGGGCTTATCAGTGACACAACTGTGAAACGGCAGAAGTTGGGGTGGGATGAAGAGTCACAGAACTACAAGACAAAACATCTTAGTGACAGGCAGTTTATTGGTGTGGCAGGGTGAGGAAGAAATGGTGGATGGCAATAAGCTCTGCATTTGTTCATCTTACTAAACCAAAGAGAAGTAAATGTATATCATCCCAGAGGGGACCAGAGACAAGCCTTGTTTCTCTGTGAACTAGACAGACCTCTGACTAGCCTGGAGTAGAGACAGATGTGATCTAGGGCATAGTATTGTTGGTTAGAACCTAATTCTAAGCTGCCTGCTACCCACTTTTGTGGCCCCACTCCCAGACTCCTCTGGGAGCAAATAGTTGCCCTTAAAAAGAATGAAAACAAAATTATAAATCTTCTAAATTAGAAAGCAAATACTCATAAAATAAAATGAATAAAATAAAAAATAAACTAAAAACGAACCACAACTAGGGCACCTGCTGGTCGCTGGTGGGGGACCTTGACGCCCAAGGAGAGAGAAGGGACCCCCGAGCAGCCGGGTCGGATGTAGGGGGCAGTGAGGGGGGAGGAGAAGTGGAGATTGGACAGGACTAGCACCCCTAAGGGGTAGCTGGGAGAGGGGAGGGGTTCCCATGCCTGCAGGGACCCTAGGGGGCTTGGAGGATCAGGGGAGGTGCAGTGGGTATTTTGCCCACACACTTGGGCCCCAGGAAGCCTTCTGGGGTCCCAGGCCAGGTCCTCCAACTTCTGGGGCCCCCTCTGTCTGTGTCAGTCCTGGGCAGGAGGGGAAGAAGAGGAGAGGTGGATGGGGAGGGGCCCTCTGGGATTGGAGGATCAGGGGAGAGTGTGCCTAGCATTTCCCCTACCCACTTGGGCCCGGGGAGCCTGCTGGGGTCCCGGACCTGGTCCTCCACCCTCCAAGGCCAGAGGCACTCCTGGTTCCCTCCTGCCACACTGAGCAAAAGCCCCACTCCCCCTGGGGCCTTTTCTGGCTCTGTGGGTCCTAAACATAGGCCCCGCCCACTGCCTAAACCCTGCGCCTGCATAAGCCCCATCCTCCACAGCCAAGGACTTTTCAGGCTTTTTTTTTTTTTAATCCTCCTCTTTTTTGCCACTGTAGTTCTGTTTTACCTCCAGGTTGTTGTTTCATCTATATTTTAATATTTTAAGTTTTTTCTAAATATCTGTTAGTTTTCTAATATTATTTTATCTTTTACTCCTCTTTGTTATTGTTCTGTTCCTTTCCTTCTTTTTTTTTTTTTTTTGGCTGCCCACACGGCTTGCAGGATCTTGGTTCACGAGTCGGGGTTCGGGCCTGAGCTCCTGTGGTGGGAGCTCCAAGTCCGAACTACAGGAATAAAAGAGAACCTCAGACCCCAGGGAATATTCATCAGAGTGAGGTCTCCTGGAGGTTCTCATCTCGGCACCAACACCCAGCTCTACAAACTCCAGTGCTGGAAGCCTCAGGACAAACAACCAGTAAGACAGGAACACAATCCCACCCATTAAAAAAAGAAAAATGAGAGGACAAAAAAATATGTCACAGAAAAAGGAGCAAGGTAAAAACCTACAAGACCAAATAAATGAAGAGGAAATAGGCAATCTACCTGAAAAAGAATTCAGAGTAATGATAGTAAACATGATGCAGAATCTAGAAGATAGAATGGAGGCACGGACTGAGAAGATACAAGAAATATTTAACAAAGATCTAGAAGAATTAAGGCTTCCCTGGTGGCGCAGTGGTTGAGAGTCTGCCTGCCGATGCAGGGGACACGGGTTTGTGCCCCGGTCCAGGAAGATCCCACATGCCGTGGAGTGGCTGGGCCCGTGAGCCATGGCCGCTGAGCCTGTGCGTCCGGAGCCTGTGCTCCGTAACGGAAAAGGCCACAACAGTGAGATGCCCGCGTACTGCAAAAAATAAATAAATAAATAAAAGATCTAGAAGAATTAAAAAACAAACAAACAGAGATGAACAACAAAATAACCAAAATGAAAAATACACTAGAAGGAATCAATAACAGAATAACTGAGGCAGAAGAACAAATAAGTGAGCTATAAGACAGAATGGTGGAAATAACTGTCAAGGAACAGAATAAAGAAAAAAGAATGAAAAGAATTGAAGACAATCTCAGAGACCTCTGGGACAACACTAAATGCACCAATATTCGAATTACAGGGGTCCCAAAAGAAGAAGAGAAAAAGAAAGGTCTGAGAAAATATTTGAAGAGGTTAGAGTGGAAAACTTCCCTAACATGGGAAAGGAAAGAGTCACCCAAGTCAGGAAGCACAGAGAGTCCCATACAGGATAAACCCTACGAGAAACACACCAAGACACATATTAATCAAACTAACAAAAATTAAATTCAAAGAAAAAAATATTAAAAGCAGCAAGGGAAAAGCAAAAAATAACATACAAAGGAATCCCTATAAGCTTATCAGCTGATTTTTCAACAGAAACTCTGCAGACCACAAGGGAGTGGCAGGATATACTTAAAGTGATGAAAGAGAAAAACCCACAGCCAAGATTACTCTACCCAGCAAGGATCTCATTCAGATTCAATGGAGAAATCAACAGCTTTACAGACAGGCAAAAGTTAAGAGACCTCAGGACCACCAAACCAGCTTTACAACAAATGCTAAAGAAACTTCTCTAGGCGGGAAACACAAGAGAAGAAAAAGACACACAAAAACAAACCCAAAACAATTAAGAAAATGGTCATAGGAACATACACATCGACAATAACCTTGAAGGTAAATGGATTAAATGCTCCAGTCAAAAGACACAGACTGGCTGAATGGATACAGAAAGAAGACCCATATATATGTTGTCTACAAAAGACCCACTTCAGACCTAGGTACACATACAGACTGAAAGTGAAGGGATGCAAAAAGATATTCCATGTAAATGGAAATCAAAAGAAAGCTGGAGTAGCAATACTCGTAACAGATAAAATAGACTTTAAAATAAAGACTGTTACAAGAGATAAGGAAGGACACTACATAATGATCAAAGGCATCAATCCAAGAAGAAGATATAAAAATTATAAATATTTATGCACTCAACATAGGAGCACCTCAATACATAAGGCAAATGCTGACAACCATAAAAGGGCAAATTGACAGTAACACAATAATAGTAGGGGACTTTAACAGCCCACTTACACCAATGGACAGATCATCCAAACAGAAAATGAGGAAACGCAAGCTTTAAATGACAGTAGACCAGATAGATTTAATTTATATTTATAGAACATTCCACCAGAAAGTGGCAGAATACACTTTCTTCTCAAGTGCACACAGAACATTCTCCAGGGGAGATCACATCTTGGGTCACAAACCAAGCCTCAGAAAATTCAAGAAAACTGAAATCGTATCAAGCATCTTTTCTGACCACAATGCTATGAGATTAGAAATCAATTACAGGAAAAAACCTGTAAAAAAAAACCAAATACATGGAGGCTAAGCAGTGTGCTACTAAATAACCAAGAGATCACTGAAGAAATCAAAGAAGAAATAAAAATATACAAAGAGGGCTTCGCTGGTGGTGCAGTGGTTGAGAGTCCGCCTGCTGATGCAGTGGACACGGGTTCATGCCCTGGTCCGGGAAGATCCCACATGCCGCGGAGCGGCTGGGCCCGTGAGCCATGGCCATTGAGCCTGCGCATCAGAACCTGTGCTCCGCAACGGGAGAGGCCACAACAGTGAGAGGCCCGCATACTGCAAAAAAAAAAAAAAAAAAAGAAAAGAAAAAAAAGAAATAAATGACAATGGAAACACAACAACCCAAAACCTATGGGATGCAGCAAAAGCAGTTCTAAGAGAGAATTTTATAGAAATTCAATTTCACCTCAAGAAACAAGAAAAATCTCAAATAAACAATCTAACCTTATACCTAAAGCAACTAGATAAAAAAGAACAAAGAAAACCTGAAGTCAGTAGAAGGAAAAAATCATAAAAATCAGAGCATAAATAAATGAAATAGAAATGAAGAAAACAATTGCAAAGATCAATAAAAGTAAAAGCTGGCTCTTTGAGAAGATAAACATAATTGATAAACCTTTATCCAGACTCATCAAGAAAAAAAGGGAGAAGACTCAAATCAATAGAATCAGAAATGAAAAAGGAGAAGTAACAACTGACACTGCAGAAATACAAAGGATTATAAGAGAATACTACAAAAAACTATATGCCAATAAAATGGACAACCTCGAAGAAGTGGACAAATTCTTGGAAAGGTACAATTTTCCAAGACTGAACCAGGAAGAACTAGAAAATATGAAGAGACCTATCTCAAATAATGAAATTGAAACTGTAATTAAAAATATTCCAACAAACAAAAGTCCAGGACCAGATGGTTTCACAGGCGAATTCTATCAAACATTTAGAGGAGAGCTAACACCCAACCTTCTCAAACTCTTCCAAAAAATTGCAGAGGGAGGAACACTCCCAAATTCATTATATGAGGCCACCATCACCCTGATACCAAAACCAGACAAAGATATCACAAAAAAAGAAAATTACAGACCAATATCACTGATTAACATAAATGCAAAAATCCTCAACAAAATACTAGCAAAAAGAGTTCAACAACACCTTAAAAAGATTGTACACTATGATCAGGTGGGATTTATCCCAGGGATGGAAGGATTCTTCAATATATGCAAATCAATCAATGTGATATACCATATTAACAAATTAAGGAATAAAAACCATATGATCATTTTAATAGATGCAGAAAAAGCTTTTGACAAAATTCAACACCGATTCATGATAAAAACTCTCCAGAAAATGGGCATAGAGGGAACCTACCTCAACATAACAGAGGTCATCCACATATGACAAACCCACAGCAAACATCATACTCAATGGTGAAAAATTGAAAGCATATCCACTAAGATCAGGAACAACACAAGGATGTCCAGTCTTGCAAGACAAGGATGTCCACACTCGCCACTCTTATTCAAGATAGTTTTGGAAGTTTTAGCCATGGCAATCAGAGAAGAAAAAGAAATAAAAGGAACACAAATTGGCAAAGAAGAAGTAAAATTATCACTGTTTGAAGATGACATGATACTATACACAGAAAATCCTAAAGATGCCACCAGAAAGCTACTAGAACTAATCAGTGAATTTGGTAAGGTTGCAGGATACAAAATTAATGCACAGAAATCTGTGGTGCTCCTATACACTAACAAGGAAAAATCAGAAAGAGAAATTAAGGAAACAACCCTATTTACCATTGCAACAAAAAGAATAAAATACCTAGGAATAAACCTACCTAAGGAGGCAAAAGACCTGTACTCAGAAAACTATAAGACACTGATGAAAGAAATCAAAGATGACATACACAGATGAAGAAATATACCATGTTCCTGGATTGGAAGAATCAATATTGTGAAAATGACTATACTACCCAAAGCAATCTACAGATTCAATGCAATCCCTATCAAATTACCAATAGCTTTCGTCACAGAATTACAGCAAAAAATTTCATAATTTGTATGGAAACACAAAAGACCCTGAATAGCCAAAGCAATCTTGAGAAAGAAAACAGAGCTGGAGGAATCAAGCTCCCTGACTTCAAACTATACTACAAACCTACAGTAATCAAAACAGTATGGTACTGGCAAAACAGAAAACAGAAATATAGAGCAATGGTACAGGCTAGAAAGCCCAGAGATAAACCCATGCACATATGGTCACCGAATTTATGATGAAGGAGGCAAGAACATACAATGGAGAAAAGACAGCCTCTTTAATAAGCAGTGCCTGGAAAACTGGACAGCTACATGTAAAACAATGAAATTAGAGCACAACCTAACACCATACACAAAGTAAACTCAAAAAGGATTAAATACCTAAATGTAAGACTGAACACTATAAAACACTTAGAGGAGAACAAAGGAAAAACACTCTTTGACATAAATCACAGCAAGATATTTTATGACCCACCTCCTAGAGTAATGAAAATAATAAACAAAAATAAGCAAATGGGACCTAATTAAACTTAAAAGCTTTTGCACAGCAAAGGAAACCATAAACAAGACGAAAATAAAACCCTCAGAATGGGAGAAAATATTTGCAAACGAAGCAATGGACAAAGGATTAATCTCCAAAATATACAGACAGTTTATGGAGCTCAATATCAAGAAAACAAACAACCCAATCAAAAAATGGGCGGAAGATCTAAATAGACATTTCACCAAAGAAGACATACAGATGGCCAAGAGGCACATGAAAATATGCTCAACATCACTAATTATTAGAGAAATGCAAATCAAAACTACAATGAGGTATCACCTAACACAAGTCAGAATGGCCATCATCAAAAAATCTACAAACAATAAATGCTGGAGAGGGTGTGGAGAAAAGGGAACCCTCTTGCACTGTTGGTGGGAATGTAAATTGATACAGGCACTGTGAAGAACAGTATGGAGGTTCCTTAAAAAACTAAAAATAGAAGTACCATATGATCCAGCAATCCCACTACTGGGCATATACCTTGAGAAAACCATAATTCAAAAAGACACAGGTACCCCAATGTTCATTGCAGCACTATTTACAATAGCCAGGACATGGAAACAACCTAAATGTCCATCAACAGATGGATAAAGGAGATGTGGTATACATACATAATGGAATATTACTCAGCCATAAATAGAAATGAAATTGGGTCATTTGTAGAGATGTGGATGGTCTAGAGTTTGTCATACAGAGTGAAGTAAGTCAGAAAGAGAAAAGCAAATATCGTATATTGATGCATATATGTGGAATCTAGAAAAATGGTACAGATGAATCTATTTGCAGGGCAGGAATAGAGAGGTAGACATAGAGAACGAACATGTGGACACAGAGGGGGAAGAGGAGGGTGGGATGAACTGGGAGATTAGGATTGACATATATACACTACCATGCATAAAAAATAGCTAGCTAGTGGGAACATGCTGTAAAGCACAGGAAGCGCAGCTCGGTGCTCTGTGACGGGTGCTCCGTGATGGGTGTGATGGGGCAGGGAGTGGGAGGGAGGTCCAAGAGGGAGGAGATATAGGTATACATATAGCTGATTCACTTCATTGTACAGCAGAAACTAAGCCAACATTGTAAAACAATTCTATTCTAATGGAAAGAATATGATAGAAGAATGAAAAACAAATAGCCAATTGTGCCTTCTATACACAGAGAATAATACAAGACAAAAATTCTTGCCCTTATGGAACTTCTGTTCTTATGGAATATAATAGCTATATCAATAAATGTAAATGGCATAATATGTCCCCTTAAAGACTCCTAGCTTTAATAAAAACCAACAAACCCCCCAAATTTGTGCTATATATCAATATGAATTCAAAACAAAAGGACTCAGAAAGAATAAAAGACATTATCAGGCAAATGAAAACGAAAAGAAAGAAAGCAGGGTTGAGATACTAAGTACAGGTAAGTTTAATTTAAAGACAAATTAACTGAGCAAAAATATCTAGATTGTGTGGAGGAATATGCTTCTTAGTATCCTTGATACTAACGCAACACCAGAGGTATCTTTGCTCGTGGAGAGTCCCCAATAACAGGTATTGACAAATAACAAAGAGAGAAGAAAAGTAGGAGCTAATAAAAGGAAAAAGTGACATAAAAAGATGTTTTTCTATTGGAAAATGATAGAATCCACCAATTATTGGCTGAGGTAAAGCTCAGTAGTATAAGTACCACACATGATCTTTTTGATTCTTTTCAACAAAAATCTAACACCAAATGCCATGTGGGTTCCATCTCTACTTGCACTAACTGTGTGATGTTAAGCAAGTCATTTAACCAATTTGGAATTCAGTTTAATCACTTGTAAAATGAGGTAGTGGGATGCAATGACCTTTCAGGTGAAATATATCTTTAATCCTGTGATTTTACTGTTATCAAAATATATAGCACCTTGGTGTTTCAAATATATATGGAATACTGACTTAAACATAAAATATATTTGGAAGAAATTATTCTTGACTGCACCTTTCACTTTTCAGTGTTACAACCTCTTGCTTTGTCTGATTCAGAAGAGTTTTGGTTATTTCCAGTTCATTTTCTGCAAGATTAATTCTTCTTTTTAAGTCAGCTTCTTGCCTTTCTTTTGCAGTCAGTTCTTCCTGTAAAGTTTTATATATTTGTTGACAAGTCATTAAAGAGTCTTCCTTTTCTTTAAGCAATCTGGTGTGCCTAAAATGGAATAAGAAAAAAACCCAACCAATATGCATTAAATACTATGTTTTTATGTTTATCAAAGATATATAAATATCTCATTTAAAACTAAAGAGTATAACTTTAATTTTTAAAATAAGAACGTTATGTAAATGAATAGTTCTGCGATTTAAACATTTTCCCATCCAGGCAAAGGCAAAATCAATGAATAGCTTCAATATATTATAAACTTGAATTAGGTATTGTTTATGTAAACAATACAATAAGAAAAGCTAAGTACATTTTAAATGTTATTTAAAGTATGGTTTCAAATTCAATTACTAAAACTATTAAATAAAAAATTTGCAGTGTATACCGTGACTCAGAAATAATGGATTCGAACTTCAGTTTTCTAAGTTCTCTTTGACACTCATCAGCTTCATTTGATTTATTCCTAAAATAATACAAAAGAGGTTCAAATATTTTATTTAAAAATAGTTGAAGTGTAATTTTTTTCCCTTTTATAAAAACAGGTTTTTCCTTTATTACTTTTCCTATCTTTATATTGTATTTGTGGTTACATATGCAGATTTCCTTGAAATTAGAAATATATAGTCAAAGGGTTTTTGTTTGCCAAAAAATAACCTAATCTGTTAGTCCAATTATATGTGCTTTTCCATATCATTACTTTACTCATCCATAAAAAAATTTCTTAGCATCTTCACATTATTATTTCTTTAAAGAAATAAATATTCAGTCCACTTCTATAATGGCCAAGTAATCCCCTGTCAGACTGATCTGCATTTAACTAAAATGTCTAAGCTTTAGACAACATTTAAAAAGCAAACAAAAGAAAATACCCCTATGTGAAAGTGACCAAAAGCACGAAGATTCTGGAGGAAAGTTGACACTGAGAATGAGGTGACAGCCATGGGGTCAGGGTTTTTTGTTGCTTTTTTTAAAAAATGATTTTAAACCTGAGGGCAGGCCCCAGTCTGCACCATACAGGAGAACCAAAATTCTGACAGAAAACTGGTAGAAAACTCACAGTCATTCTGGCTTGAAGAACTACAAGACAGTGTTTGGGGACAACCACAGCTGCAGGAAAGTGAAAAGTGAACCCCAAATGGGAGTGAGCCAGTGGGAGGGAATCACAAATACTGCATATAAACTCTGCCCATATGTCTGGCTGAGCCCTGAACTACAGGTGCCCTGGGCAGACTCCAAGCAGCCTAGTTAAAGATGAAAAAACTGAACTGAGATTTGAGCTGTTGCCATAGAGACAGAGTTTGTATTTTGAGGCCAACCAAATTAATTGTCTGCTTAAAGCAACACCACCCCTACCACCACCACCAATAGTATTTAGAGAAATATAACAGAATCTAGAATTTCCATAACATAACATTTACAATGTCCAGAATATAAAAAAATTACTCAACATAGGAAGACATAGAAAAGCATGACCTATTCTAAAGAGAAAAGACAGTTAATAGGGACTGACTCTGAGATGACCCGGAAACTGAAATTAGCAGACAAGGATTTCTGAAGGCACAGTTATAACTCGCTCAAAGACATAAAGGAAAATCTACTTTAATTCGTGAAAAGATAAAAAACCTCAGCAGAGAAATAGAAACCATTAAAAAGAACGAAATGGAAATTCTAAAACTGAAATAGACATTTGTCTTGATCTTATATGATTCAGTTTTGTAACAATACTCAAAAAGTTAACATATTAAGAAAGATTAATATTCCAGTTTGTTTGTATAGACTTCTCATTAATAATTTATTATATGAATGTACCTTAAAATAGCTTTGAAAGCTAATTTAATAAGTTTATAAATGTACAAAAAATGTTAGATTCTTAATGGATTTGCCCTACTTGCAGAATAACTTTAATTCCTAATAAACAATAATTTATTTATATCATGAATATGAACAGCATTTATTTTTATTCATTTATTTTCTTTTCTAGCTTACAATGATAAAATTGTAAGCTACAGAAAATTACATAAACAATTATATGATGAATTATTACAAGGAAGAAACTTTTGCAACTACCATCCATGTAAAAAAATAAAACGTAATCAGCTAGCCTAGAAGCTTCATGTCCTGGGCCCAATAATAGCCAACTCCCTCCTCCCTAAATTGATCATTCTCATGAATTTTATGGTAATCACTGATTTTCTTTGGAGTTGTATTGCCCAAGTTTTATCCCTAAACACTATACTTTAGTTCTACTTTTTCTTTTATGAAAAAATGTTTTTAAAAACATGTTTTTTCGGGCTTCCCTGGTGGCACAGTGGTTGAGAGTCCGCCTGCCAATGCAGGGGACACGGGTTCGTGCCCCGGTCCGGGAAGATCCCACGTGCCGCGGAGCGGCTGTGCCCGTGAGCCACGGCCGCTGAGCCTGCGCGTCCGGAGCCTGTGCTCCGCAATGGGAGAGGCCCCAACAGTGAGAGGCCCACGTACCGAAAAATAACAAAACAAAACAAAACAAAAAACATGTTGTTTCCTTTATTATCCACTTTTTGTAAAATAGTTTTAAGTATTATACTAACATACAATAAACTGCCCACAATTTGGCAGATTTGACATACGTACAAGCCCATGAAACCATCACCGTAATCAAGCAGCACATGAGCATACTTAGAGCCTAGATACTGGTCTCTAATACCATTCACATTCAAAGGAACAAGGACTACTCAGAGAAATGGGTGATTCCAAGGCTGGGGCAGAGTAGCTATACCTGAAACAGTTTGTTATACCGAAAGTAAGGAAGTGCTTATGAAAGAGGACGGGATCATGTTCCAACGTCATGAGAGCCAGCCGGAAGTGGCCCCCAGTGGCTAAGCTTAGAACAATTTGTGTGCCAAAATAATTAAGTACAATAATGAATTACAAGCCATTGAACAAAACAGGAGTTCATGAATCCATACCAATAAGTAAATAAATAATGGGAAGAAGGGAGTTTCCTATTTAAAGTAGAATGCTGAGGGCTTACTAATAAATGGTCAGGGAGACTTGGAGTTGGAAAAATCATCATCTAGCAATGACTGTCATAAAGATTAGGTGAGGTAAAAATTATTAATGGATGCTGTATCTAGGGATAAGTGTTGATGAAAAGCAGAGCATGTGTATGTACGTAAAGTGTCTCTTATAGACTGCTTACTGGTTGAAAGGGAACAAAACCCCTCAGTAATAATACAGTGGAAAAATTGAGCAATACCTTGACCAGGTGATCAAAATTAACATCACCAATGAGAGGCAGATGATCATGTGCCTCCAGATGTGGTGCTCTGAGAGGTGCTCGTTCTCACCTATGTGGTTTTCTGGCTGAGAGTACATATCCTGAATCCAATCAAGAGGAAACCAGAAAAATACAAAATGAAAAATATTTTATTTAAAAAAGTATGAGGGGTTCTGCATTCTTCAAAAATGTCCATGTCATAAAAAGACAAAGATGGACTGGAAATATTCCAGATTTAAGGAGGCTAAAGAGACATACCAAGTAGGCTGACCCTACCTGGACTATGTGCTAGAGGAGAAAATATTATAAAGGCCCACTCAGAAAATTAGAATATGGATGCTAGATTAGAATAGTATTAATGTAATTATTGTATGTAAAATTATAACATTGATTACCCTCCTGGTTATATGAAGTATCACTGTCCTGAGGAAAGGCAGGCTAAACTATTTAGAAGTAAAGGGTCATGCTGTATGTAACTTATCCTCAAATGGTGCAGGAAAATTTTTGTGTGGGTTTCAGGGGGAGAGAGAGAGAGAGAGAGAAAAGGTTGAGGGGACAGGGGTAGGGGTGAGGGGAAAAAACAAATGGGTTAAAACATTAATAATAGATGAATCTGGGTAAAGCCTATTTGTGTGCTCTTTGTACTATCATCATGTTTACAATTTTTTGTAAGTTTGAAATTATTTCCAAGTAAAACATTAGAAAATAAAGAATAAGGAAAAGAGTAACATGTCATTAAAAAGTGAGCAAAGGTTGTACTCAGGTGAGTCACAAAGGAAAGAATACAAAGAGCCAAAGATGCAGGGGTACAAGTTTTCATTAAACTAGGATTTTTTTTTTCTTAGTTATACTACCCAGTATTAGCTAGGAAGTGGAGAAATAGGTATTTACAAACACTGCTGAGATTATAAATCAATAAAATCTTATAGCAAGGTAATGAGTCATTATGAATTAATAGTCTTAAAAATATGCAAGTTTGAGTCTAGCAAAAATTATCCTAAGGAAATAACTGCATGTGAATAGAAAGATTTATCTCTATGAATTTCAAAATACCTTGCTTATAAAAGTGAAAAATTTGGAAATTTTAAAATATAAGGGATTAGAAAATAAGTTATGATTCATCCACAGATTAGAATACTACATAGCTATTTGATAACTATAAATATATCATGTAATGACATGGGAAAATATCCAGGATATATTACTGAGTGAAAATATGTTTAAAATATGCATTACTTAGAAAAATGGACTATAAGGATATCGAAATATAAAGATGATGGTTTTTTTTGTGGATTCCTGTATTTGCCAAGTTTTATACATTTACTTTTAAGTCAAACAACAATGTTCCTTTTAGAAATGCTTTGAGATTCAGCAGCCCCAGCCACAACTTTCACTCTATGTTCAGACTCTTATACACACTTTTCCAAATCTAGAGTCAGGGACAGCAGAACACCTTTAAGTGGTTATTTTACTATGTGGCCAATAAATTTTGGCTGCAATTTAAGAAAAATAGGTCCCTGGGCAGTCTACCATCCCAAGAAACTCCCCTCACTATGGTCATCTCCCACCCCCACGCCAGTTAAGCCACTCTTTTTATGGTCTGCCCTTCACTGCCCAACTGTTATCTTCCCCTTCATTAGGATGGGAGGAATTGGAAGGAATAGAAAGAATGCCTACATCTCTTTAAACACTGCATTCCTTCTTTTACCCTCAGCAAATAGTGTTAATCCTTTCTCTTCAACTGCTTTGAATAAGCCTTCAGAAAGGGCCCTGCTGCTCCTGCCAATCAAAGCAAAGGAAATAAGATAGAGTAGTTGGATATTCTCCTCTAATTTGAAAGGCAAGGGTCATACCATTCCACTTCTTTATGTGAAATAGCCATTCTTAAACTGCCTCCTTGATATTTCTACTTTGCTGTCCAAAAGGCATCTCAAATCTAACAGATCAAAAGCATTGTTTTGTATTTCCCTCACCCCCCTATCTATTTCTTTTACAAATTTTCCCACTTCATGAAATGGCACCAACTCATAATGATACTAATAGGTAACACCTTATATATCTCACATGAAGCTCAAACCAGCCCTTACTCAGCCCTTGTTACAGTTGAGGAAACTGAAAACAGAGAGGTAAGTAACATGCCCAAGGTGACATAATGCTAAGTAGTACTGCCCCAGCAGTCTGGATTTGGCTTCCAGGCTGTTAGTCACTATACTCTACTGCTTCTCAACTGTCTACCTGATGCTGAAAAGCCCCAAACCCCATCCTTTATTATTTCCTTTCTTTTCCAGTCCTCTTCCTCCCCAGCCACATCTACTCCATCAGTAAATCCTGTGAGAGCGACCCCTGGCATATATTTCTCTCCATCTCCACACTATAGCCTTACACTAAACCAGCCACTTCTCACTTGCATGTACGCTGGGCCTCCCACCTAGTCTCCCTGATCGCTCTTGCACTCCCACTTCAGTCCATTCTCCATGCAGCAGCCATGCCACCCTTTTAAAACAAATCAAATCAGTTCTCTCTATTGCCAAACCTCCAAGAGTTTCCCTCTGCCCTCTGCATAAATCCAAAATCCTCACTGGGCTTTGGACACACTGGTATATTCATTTCTTATTGCTGCTGTAACAAATTACCACAAATGTAGGGGTTTAAAACAACACAAATTTATTATCTTACATTTCTAAGGTAAGAAGTCCTAAAATCAAGATGTCTTGAGGGCTGTGTTCCCCCTGGAAGCTCTAGAGGAGAATCTGTTTTCCTGCCTTTTCTAGCTTCTAGAGACCACATGCATTCCTTGGCTTGTGGACCCTTCTTCCATCTTCAAATCACATTACTACAACCTCTGCTTCCATCCTCACATCCACTTTTGTGACTTTGACCCTCTTGCTTTCATCTTATAAGGACCTTTGCAGTTATAACATTGAGCCTGCCTGAATAATCCAACATAATCTCCCCAGCTCTATATCCCTAATTTAAGCATGTGCAAAATCCCTTTTGCCACATAGGGATAATGTACTCACAGATTTCAGGGATTAGGACATGAAAATCTTTGGAAGCTGTTATTCCATCTACCACAACTGGCCTTCATGTTCCTTTAACTTGTAAAACTCCCAAGAATTTTTTGTCCTTGATCTCTCTGCTTCCGGATGTTAGCTCATTAGCACTGTTAGCTCCTTTCTGTAACTCAGATCTTAACTCAAAGGTCATCTGGGGCTTCCCTGGTGGTGCAGTGGTTGAGAGTCCGCCTGCCGATGAAGGGGACACGGGTTCGTGCCCCGGTTCGGGAAGATCCCACATGCCGCAGAGCGGCTGGGCCCGTGAGCCATGGCCGCTTGCCTGCGCGTCCGGAGCCTGTGCTCCGCAACGGGAGAGGCCACAACAGTGAGAGGCCTGCGTACCGAAAAAAAGAAAAAAAAGGTCATCTGCCCAGGGATGCCACTCTATCAAAAGGATACCACTCTTCCCCAACACGCACATTCTTTTATGCCTGTTTTATATTTTTGCAGCACTTAATGTTACCTGAAATTACCTACTGTAGCTTGTCAATCTTGTTACTTCAGTATCTAGTGCTTGTACACAAAAGCGTCATGGCACATAACTGCCTCTCCATGAGCATTTTGTATTGAATGAGTCAATGAAGGAAACCCAGCCTGTTAAATCTAGGATCACGTGAAAGTGTATCTGTACTCTGACACTGGATTGCCACCAGGCCACCTGCTTTCTAGGCAAAAAATTCTCATGAATGATGACAGAAGAGGAAAATCAGGAGAACATTATATCTTAGAAGGCAATAATAATGTTCCAAGAACATCTCAACTGTGCAAAATGTTGCTGTTATTTGGTCAAGAGCTTTATAAACAAGAAATTTATGCTGGTTATGGCTGATTATTGCTTACAATTATTAGTTAAATGAGGAGGAGGTGGCTGCTAATAAAATTAAAGTGGAAGCATGTAACAAAGTTCCCCAAATTAGAAAGTATATTTCATATCACCACTTTAGACATATTCACTAGTAACTGATAAATTATAAATCATTTAAAGTGAATTTTGTTCTTTTCATTACATATGTGAAAATGAATACATTCACACTGTAAGCTATTTAAGCAATATATAAGTATATAGAGTAAAATAAGAGTCTCTATACACCCCTGACTCTCACTTCCAGAAGGAACTGTTGTAATCCTACCAATCATTTATTCAATGAATTTGAGTGTACATTCATATACATTTTTTTTTTTTTTTTTTTTTTTTTTTTTGCGGTATGCGGGCCTCTCACCGTTGTGGCCTCTCCCGTTGCGGAGCACAGGCTCCAGACGCACAGGCCCAGCGGCCATGGCTCAGGGGCCCAGCCGCTCCGCGGCATGTGGGATCTTCCTGGACCGGGGCACGAACCCGTGTCCGCTGCATCGGCAGGCGGACTCTCAACCACTGCGCCACCAGGGAAGCCCCGTATACATTTTTAACATGAATGGAATCATTTTTCTGGAGTCATATTTTTAATCTCTAAAATTCCTAATAGTTTTTTTTTTGGTAACAGCCTGTTCTTCTTTAATGGTTACAATCCTGGACATACTTTGAAGTATATCCTAACTTTAAAAATTTATCTTAACATCTTCTGTTTGCTATTTAACAATTTCTCTAGGTGTTAAAGCTTTTCTGTGTGAATTCAGAGCCATGTGAACAAGGCTGGGGGAAGGTTTTTCTCACATACCTGGTAATCTTTGGTTGGGTGTTCATCCTAAGCCTAAGATTCTGGTTTGTTGTCTGCTTTGCTGTTTATTGTTGCCCTAGATTGTTTCTGAAGGTTGTGATGAAGGGGCAGAGTATGGTGGGGGCACTGGAGGTTTGTCTTGGGATGTGGGGACCGTGGCCTCTGGGGTTCAGTAGCTGGCAGGCTCCCCAGCTCTAGTCCCCACACTCATTGCTTTATTCTGGGTGCAGATGCCTTGCAAATGCTGCTTCACACGGGACCTGTTGATTAGGGGTGGGGTGGGGCTGGTGAGGGGCCAGTGGCTTAAATGTTCCAAATATGATCCCTCAGAGTGGGCTTCATTGGATCACCTGAATCAGAATTGTGTGTGTGTGGTGGGGGGGAGTGCATTACAAATGCAGATTGCTCAGGGACACCCCAAACCCAAATTTAAAGCCAGAATGTCTGTGGGAATGGAGCCCAGAAACTGATCCTGGGATTGGGTCTGTGAGGGAGGTCATACTGTAATACACAGTTTCAGTAAATTACCCAGGATTCTTCTGCAGATTGGAGTTTGAGAACCACTGTTCTGATGATTTGCCTTATCCCACTCCCTTCTCTTTGTGTTAACTGATTCCAGGTAAAGTCCTGCCTGTCACATGCCCACCACACAATTGGTTTTCCTCTAGTTTATTCCTCTGCAGAGTTGACCCTTTTTATTATCCTTCCTATGTATTCTCTTTCAGGAATTCCTAAAAACTCCTCACCCTCTATAGCAGCCTTTCTTATTAGTCTTATTTACTTATCTTACCCTATATACATATATATAAAATAAAAATGTTATTTCCTAGTTCTCTCTCCCTCTCTCTCTCTCTCTACATAAATAATTAAAAGTAAAAAAGTTGCATTTCACAGCATCCACATTTTTCATTACTTCAGGAAGGTCTTCCCTAAATTAATCTAGATATTATGACATAAATAAATTTGTAGAAAATGTCATCAATTTTCAGAGCATCACTAACACTCTACCTCTAGTAAACATTACTAGTTACCTTCTGGACATGTACTATAGCTGTCTTCCTGGCCATCAGAGCCCCATTATCATCTCTTCTCAGGGTAAATCCTGCCTGACCTGAGCTAACTGTGGTAGTCCTGTTCCCCTTGCCAGTGATCATTTAGGAGAGGGTATGTAAAGTGTTCTAGCCAAGAGATGTAAGGAGAGGGCTGTTTAGTGGCTTCTGAGAAATTTTTATCTCACTTCTAAGGAGACACCAGCAAAACAGGCCCTTCCTGCCACTGGGGTGGTTACATTTGGATGTGGTACCTGGAATTGCAGCCATGTCATGATCATAGGGGACTTAGCCTTGGGGTGAAGCCAGTGCTGAGGGCAGCAGAATAGAGACAGAAAGAGCATCAAGATCCTTGGTGATACTGTTGAGTCACTGGATTGACTAAACCTGAAACCACTCTACCTCTGTTACTTATAGCTCAAAGAATCCTAAGTGATAAAATCTCTATTTTCAAATATACAACAAGTTCTTATAAACATTGGAAAATATTTTCTTATAAATCTTAGGAAAAAAAGAACCCGAAGTTCATCCATTTAAAAACTGCCTTTTCCCCGTAAGTAAAAACCCACAAAACGTATATCCAAACATTTAAAAATCTTTAAACAAAACAATTATCTTAAGCTGGATGGGTGAAACTCATTCCTCACCCCAGCCCCCACAAAGAGTGAGGACTAAAATTTTTAAAAAATCTGATTTCACACCACCTTCCAATTTCTGGAAGTTCAAACAGGTTTGGGTATATAGAGCAAATCTTCAATTTATTAAGAAATGGCATGTCAAAAATTTTGAGTGAATTATTTTGACTTCAAACTGAATTTACCATAAAACAATGGCCAAGTTGAAAATTTGGTTTTAATCTATAAATAAAATAGTACTTACATACTACTGGGGACTTCCTGAGCTCTGAGTACCCTGAGCAGTCCCAGGCTCTGATCCTACATGCCTGCCCTACTCAACTTCAATTTCATCCTATTAGTGAAGGAGGGTAGATGGAGTAGAGATGGAAGAGCTAGGTACAGGCAGCACAGAGAAAGGTCTCCATCAGGTGAGACCATTTAACTGGCTCTGTCTTTCATCAAGTTTTCTAAAAGTGGATGCTCTGCCCATTTTCTAATTTTAAAAAGTTCTCACACAGGTAGGAAGCACCAGTTTTATTATAAACTGAAACAACAGCATCAGTATTTCTACAATTATACAGTGATTTCCTCCAGGTAATTCATTTGATGGACTTTACTGAGTGGTATTTTCTTCCTCCAACTCCAATCTACTCTGACTCTTATTTCTTAGCACTCATATTATAAATTATATTAAAATTAACAAAAGTATCACAAAGCATGTATTAATATTAAATGGGCTGTGGTCTGATGAGGCAGGCCCTCCCGCATGGGACATTCATGAGGCCAAAGCCCTCGCTGATGTAACTAGAGGGTGGGGATTAACAATTTTCTGGCAATTCCCATCTTGCTTCTTTTTTTCATGTATCTTCTCATCAGAAAGTTCTTGCTGGGTGCAGTGAGTCATGCTAGGACCTCTTGCCCACTTATTCCTTCAACCCCAATTATCATATACAGACAGTTGAACTATTATTTACTGAACTATTGACCACAGTGTTATAAAGCATGAATATTTGGTTTTTCTTGGATTTTGAAAATAAATTATTTTGCTACAAATAATCAAATTATACATTAATTTGATAGAGTATTTTTGGAATTTGTTCTTCCTTGTGTTGTTAAGAATTTTGTTGAACACATTGTTCTTAGGAATAGTCCATGGTCAACACAACATTTAGTTGCTAAGAATTTTCAGTATTTATATTTCTTATGAGGCTCATCCTTCTAAAACACAGGAACTGAAAACCAAAGCTACCAGATTACATACCACAAAGTAAAAGAATTTATTTACTTTTCAAAGATTATATAAATTCTATTTTAGTGTTATAATTATAGATGTACTATATTTATACTATCATTTTTGAAATTTCTGAAATAAAATCATTTCTAAAAGAAATAGAGAGGGCAGACAGCAAAAGCAAGAAGAACTACAATCC
Organism: Phocoena phocoena; assembly: GCF_963924675.1. Taxonomy (NCBI): domain Eukaryota; kingdom Metazoa; phylum Chordata; class Mammalia; order Artiodactyla; family Phocoenidae; genus Phocoena; species Phocoena phocoena. Next base: position 38,452,332 of record NC_089222.1, on the reverse strand, counting down.
TGCAGCCTGTGGAACAAAAACCACATTCACAGCAAGATAGACGAGATGAAAAGGCAGAGGGCTATGTACCAGATGAAGGAACAAGATAAAACCCCAGAAAAACAACTAAATGAAGGGAGATAGGCAACCTTCCAGAAAAATAATTCACAATAATGATAGTGAAGATGATCCAGGACCTCAGAAAAAGAATGGAGGCGAAGATCGAGAAGATGCAAGAAACGTTTAACAAAGACCTAGAAGAATTAAAGAACAAACAAACAGAGATGAACAATACAATAACTAAAATGCAAACTACACTAGAAGGAATCAATAGCAGAATAACTGAGGCAGAAGAACAGATAAGAGACCTGGAAGACAGAATGGTGGAATTCACTGCTGCAGAACAGAATAAAGAAGAAAAAAAAAAGAAAATAAATGAAGACAGCCTAAGAGACTTCTGGGACAACATTAAAGGCAACAACATTCGCATTATAGGGGTCCCAGAAGGAGAAGAGAGAGAGAAAGAGAGAAAATATTTGAAGAGATTATAGTCGAAAACTTCCCTAACATGGGAAAGGAAATAGCCACCCAACTCTAGGGAGCGCAAAGAGTCCCACACAGGATAAACCCAAGGAGAAACACGCCGACACACATAGTAATCAAATTGGCAAAAACTAAGGACAAAAAAAAATTATTGAAAGCAGCAAGGGAAAAATGACACATAACATACAAGGGAACTCCCATAAGGTTAACAGCTGACTTCTCAGCAGAAACACCACAAGCCAGAGGGAGTGGCATGATACACTTAAAGTGATGAAAGGGAAGAACCTACAACCAAGATTACTCTACCCAGCAAGGATCTCATTCAGATTCGATAGAGAAATCAAAAGCTTTACACAGCAGCAAAAGCTAAGAGAATTCAGCACCACCAAACCAGCTCTACAACAAATGCTAAAGGAACTTCTCTACGTGGGAAACACAAGAGAAGAAAAGGACCTACAAAAACAAACCCAAAACAATTAAGAAAATGGTCATAGGAACATACATATCAATAATTACCTTAAACGTGAATGGATTAAATGCACCAACCAAAAGACACAGGCTTGCTGAATGGATACAAAAACAAGACCCATATATATGCTGTCTACAAGAGACCCACTTCAGACCTAGGGACACATACAGACTGAAAGTGAGGGGATAGAAAAAGATATTCCCTGCAAATGGAAATCAAAAGAAAGCTGGAGTAGCAATACTCATATCAAATAAAACAGACTTTAAAATAAAGAATGTTACAAGAGACAAGGAAGGACACTACATAATGATCAAGGGACTAATCCAAGAAGAAGATATAACAATTATAAATATATATGCACCCAACATAGGAGCACCTCAACACATAAGGCAACTGCTAACAGCTATAAAAGAGGGAATTGACAGTAACACAATAATAATGGGGGACGTTCACACCTCACTTACACCAATGGACAGATCATCCAAAATGAAAATAAATAAGGAAACAGAAGCTTTAAATGACACAATAGACCAGATAGATTTAAGTGATATTTATAGGACATTCCATCCAAAAACAGCAGATTACACTTTCTTCTCAAGTGTGCACAGAACATTCTCCAGGATAGATAACATCTTGGGTCACAAATCAATGCTTAGTAAATTTATGAAAATTGAAATCATATCAAGCATCTTTTCTGACCACAACGCTATGAGATTAGAAATGAATTATAGGGGAAGAACCATAAAAAACACAAACACATGGAGGCTAAACAATACTTTACTAAATAACCAAGAGATCACTGAAGAAATCAAAGAGGAAATAAAAAAATACCTAGAGAAAAATGACAATGAAAACACGATGATCCAAAACCTATCGGATGAAGCAAAAGCAGTTCTAAGAGGGAAGTTTACAGCTACACAAGCCTAACTCAAGAAACAAGAAAAATCTCAAATAAACAATCCAACCTTACACCTAAAGGAACTAGAGAAAGAAGAACAAAACCCAAAGTTAGCACAAGGACAGAAATCATAAAGATCAGAGCAGAAATAAATGAAATAGAAACAAAGAAAACAATAGCAAAGATCAATAAAACTAAAAGCTGTTTCTTTGAGAAGATACACAAAATTGATAAACCATTAGCCAGACTCATCAAGAAAAAGAGGGAGAGGACTCAAACCAATAAAATTAGAAATGAAAAAGGAGAAGTTACAACAGACACTGCAGAAATACAAAGCATCCTAAGAGACTACTACAAACAACTCTATGCCAATAAAATGTATAACCTGGAAGAAAAGGACAAATTCTTAGGAAGGTATAACCTTCCATGACTGAACCAGAAAGAAATAGAAAATATGAACAGACTAATCACAAGCACTGAAATTGAAACTGTGATTAAAAATCTTCGAACAAACAAAAGTTCAGGACCAGATGGCTCCACAGGTGAATTCTATCAAACATTTAGAGAAGAGCTAATACCCATCCTTCTCAAACTCTTCCAAAAAATTGTGGAGGAAGGAACACTCCCAAACTCATTCTATGAGGTCACCATCACCCTGATACCAAAACCAGACAAAGATACTACAAAAAAAGAAAATTACAGACCAATATCACTGATGAATATAGATGCAAAAATCCTCAACAAAATACTAGCAAACCGACTCCAACAACACATTAAAAGGATTATACACCATGATCAAGTAGGATTTATCCCAGGGATGCAAGGATTCTTCAATATATGCATATGAATCAATGTGATACACCATATTAACAAATCGAAGAATAAAAACCATATGATCATCTGAATAGATGCAGAAAAAGCTTTTGACAAAGTTAAACACCCATTTATGATAAAAACTCTCCAGAAAGTGGGCACAGAGGGAACCTACTTCAACATAATAAAGGCCATATACGACAAACCCACAGCAAGCATCATTCTCAATGGTGAAAAACTGAAAGCATTTCCTCTAAGATCAGAAACGAGACAAGGATGTCCACTCTCACCACTATTATTCAACACAGTTTTGGAAGTCCTAGACATGGCAATCAGAGAAGAAAAAGAAATAAAAGGAATACAAATTGGAAAAGAAGAAGTAAAACTGTCACTGTTTGCAGATGACAAGATACTATACATAGAGAATCCTAAAGATGGCACCAGAAAACTACTAGAGCTAATCAATGAATTTGGTAAAGTAGCAGGATTCAAAATTAATGCTCAGAAATCTCTGGCATTCCTATACACTAATGCTGAAAAATCTGAAAGAGAAATTAAGGAAACACTCTCATTTACCATTGCAACGAAAAGAATAAAATACCTAGGAATAAACCTACCCAGGGAGACAAAAGACCTGTATGCAGAAAATTATAAGACACTGATGAAAGAAATTATAGATGATTTCAACAGATTGAGAGATATACTATGTTCTTGGATTGGAAGAATCAATATTGTGAAAATGACTATACTACCCAAAGCAATCTACAGATTCAATGCAATCCCTATCAAATTACCAATGGTATTTTTTACAGAACTAGAACAAAAATCCTTAAAATTTGTATGGAGACACAAAAGACCCCAAATAGCCTAAGCAGTCTTGAGGGAATAAAATGGAGTTGGAGGAATCAGACTCCCTGACTTCAGACCATACTACAAAGCTACAGTAATCAAGACAATATGGTACTGGCACAAAAACAGAAACGTAGATCAATGGAACAAGATAGAAAGCCCAGAGATAAACCCACGCACTTGTGGTCAACTAATCTATGACAAAGGAGTCAAGGATATACTATGGAGAAAAGACAGTCTCTTCAATAAGTGGTGCTGGAAAAACTGGACAGCTACATGTGAAAGAATGAAAGTAGAACACTCCGTAACACCATACACAAAAATAAACTAAAAATGGATTAGAGACCTAAATGTAAGACCAGACACTATAAAACTGTTAGAGGAAAACATAGGCAGAACACTCTATGACATAAATCACAGCAAGATCTTTTATGATCCACCTCCTAGAGTAATGGAAATAAAAACAAAAATAAACAAATGGGACCTAGTGAAACCTAAAAGCTTTTGCACAGCAAAGGAAACCATAAACAAAATGAAAAATAAGTAAATAAAAGAATAGTACTCTGGATATTTAAAGGGGCATTTTCTTATCATTTGTTTTCTAATATTTTCTTTCTCACTTATATAAGGCATAAGCACTCCAGAATTTCAAAGTTACTCAACTGTCTTTTTGAACCTAAAGTTGATTATTTATTTATTTATTATACAGCAGGTTCTTATTAGTTATCTATTTTATACATATTAGTGTATATATGTCAATCCCAATAATCTTATGAAACATTTTCAATGCTGTTTCTTCCAGACAGATAATAAAGAGATAATAAGACAAAAAGTTCAGAGAATATTAAGTTACTACATTTGAATAATCAGGGAAAGCTTTAATAACTGGATAGGTAAGTTTCTTACTGAGATAAAGAAACATTTAATATATTTAAAAATATTTACAGGTCCTTCAATATAGGCCAGTAAAGTAGCTCAGAAAAATTGCAGTAGACCATACCAACACATCCAAATTACTGCCCAGAGTCACAGAGAATACATGGGGGTCTTTCTAAATTCTTACAGGCTGTTTAATGTTTACCATCTTACATGAGCTTTTCTTTGTAGCTGTCCATCTCAGTCACTGCCTTCTGAAGTTTTAGCCCACTTGCTTCAATCTGACACTGTAAATCTGGAATGACATAACGTGTTCTTCTGATTAGTACATTTTAAGTGTCCAGATATTTTCATAGAGTAAACCACATTCTTTTAGCATTGCCACTCACCTCCTGAAGAATAATGCAGCTGTTTATTCCACTTTGCTTGGATGACCATATGTAGTTCATCCCTACTCTGAAATCCCACAGAATTAATAGGTTTTGACAGACTCAATTTATTGGCCTCTTTCTGCCCCCAACATCATGCTAATTTTCAAACAGCAAATAGGCTAAATTTTACTGATGTTTTCAAAGGAAATTTATGTCACTGGCACACATATGAATTTTTGGTCATATGGCTCACTTCTGAAACACTTGACTTTCTGAGCTAGCTCTTGTGGCCTGTAACTTAGAAGTATTGCGAAGGCCTCCCAGTAGAACTGAAATAGATAAACCACGTGCAAGGCTTCCAGTAAAGAATCTGTTAACTCTGGGTAGTGTCTAATAGGCATTTTAATGACTTTCAAGCCAAGAAAATACAAGCAGGCAATTGGCTTCCACAGAGTCTTGAACTGAGGAATTCAAGTAGTGTTTGAGAAATATTATTCAGGCAGCCATGTCTCACATGTGTGGATGCAGAACTGAAACTAAAGCAGAAAGAACATATGGCTTGAATGATCTGAGACCCACCATTAGCCTGTGTGTGTGGACTAAGATCTGAACCCCAGCCCCAATAACAGCCCTTGTTGGTACTCTTTTTGGGAAAAGGTGGAAAACAAATTTACACAGGTGGATTAACTGACTTCTATGAAGAAAATAATTTTAAACATTGAAATTTATAAAATTTCCATGTTACATCTGTTCAGGTGTTTTAATAACATATTTTTAATAGTAAACTTTAAAATCTTTAAAAAATTTCTTTGATAGATCTTTATTGGAGTATGATTGCTTCACAATAAATACTGTGTTAGTTGATGTTGCACAACAAAGTGAATCAGCCATATGCATATACATGTCCCCATATCCCCTGCTTCTTGAGCCTCCCTCCCATCCTCCCTATCCCACCCCTCTAGGTCATCACAAAGCACTGAGCCGATCTCCCTGTGCTATGCTGCTACTTCCAACCAGCCAATTATTTTACATTCGGTAGTGTATATATGTCGATGCTACTCTCACTTTGCCCCAGCTTCGCCCTCCCACCCCACATCCTCAAGTCCATTTTCTATATCTACCTCTATATTCCCGCCCTGCAACTAGGTTCATCAATACCACCCTTTTATTTTTAGATTCCATATATATGCATTAGCATATGGTATTTGTTTTTCTCTTTCTGATTTACTTCACTCTGTATGACAGACTCTAGGTCCACCCACCTCACTACAAATAACTCAATTTCATTTCTTTTTATGGCTGAGTAATATTCCATTGTATATATGTGCCACATCTTCTTTATCCATTCATCTATTGATGGACATTTAGGTTGCTTCCATATCCTGGCTATTGTAAATAGTGCTGCAATGAACATTGTGGTACAGGTCTCTTTTTTTTTTTTTTTTTGCGGTACGCAGGCCTCTCACTGTTGTGGCCTCTCCCGTTGTGGAGCACAGGCTCCAGACGCGCAGGCTCAGCTGCCACGGCTCATGGGCCTAGCCGCTCCATAGCATGTGGGATCTTCCCGGACTGGGGCACGAACCTGTATCCCCTGCATCGGCAGGTGGACTCTCAACCACTGCACCACAAGGGAAGCCCACATGTCTCTTTTTGAATTATGGTTTTCTCAAGGTATATGCCCAGTAGTGGGATTGCTGGGTCATATGGCAGTTCTATATTTAGTTTTTTAAGGAACCTCCATACTGTTCTCCATAGTGGTTGTATCAATTTACATTCCCACCAACAGTTCAGGAGGGTTCCCTTTTCACCATACCCTTTCCAGCATTTATTGTTTCTAGATTTTTTGATAATGGCCATTCTGACTGGTATGAGGTGATACCTCATTGTAGTTTTGATTTGCATTTCTCTAATAATTAGTGATGCTGAGCATCTTTTCATGTGCCTCTTGGTCATCTGTATGTCTTCATTGGTGAAATGTGTATTTAAGTCTTCCACCCGTTTTTTAACTGGATTGTTTGTTTTTTTGATATTGAGCTCCATGAGCTATTTGTATACTTTGGAGATTAATCCTTTGTCTGTTGTTTCATCTGCAAATATTTTCTCCCATTCTGAGGGTTGTCTTTTTGTATTGTTTATGGTTTCTGTTGCTGTGCAAAAGCTTTTAAGTTTAATTAGTTCCCATTTGTTTATTTTTGTTTTTATATCCATTACTCTAGGAGGCGGGTCAAAAAAGATCTTGCTGTGGTTTATGTCAAACAGTGTTTTTCCTATGTTTTCCTCTAAGAGTTTTATAGTGTATTGTCTTACATTTAAGTCTTTAATCCATTTGGAGCTTATTTTGGGGTATGGTGTTAGGGTGTTCTAATTTCATTCTTTTACATGTAGCTGTCCAGTTTTCCCAGCACCACTTATTGAAGAGGTTGTCTTTTCTCCATTGTATGTTCTTGCCTCCTTTATCATAAATTAGGTGATCATACGTGCATGCATTTATCTCTGGGCACTCTATCTTGTACCATTGATTTATATTTTTGTTTTTGTGCCAGTACCATACTCTCTTGATTACTGTAGCTTTGTGGTACAGTTTGAAGTCGGGGAGCCTGATTCCTCCAACTCCGTTTTTCTTTCTCAAGATTGCTTTGGTTATTCAGGGTCTTTTGTTTCCATATGAATTGTAAGATTTTTTGTTCTAATTCTGTGAAGAAAGCCATTGGTAGTTTGATAGGGATTGCACTGAATCTGTAGCTTGCTTTGGGTACTATAGTCATTTTCACAATATTGATTCTTCCAGTCCAAGAACATGGTATAATTCTCCATCTATTTGTATCATCCTTAATTTCTTTCATCAGTGTCTTATAATTTTCTGAGTACAGGTCTTTTGTCTCCTTAGCTAGGTTTATTCCTAGGTACTTTCTTCTTTTTGTTGCAATGGTAAATGGGAGTGTTTTCTTGATTTCCATTTCAGATTTTTCATCATTAGTATATAGGAATGCCAGAGATTTCTGTGCATTAATTTTTTATCCTGCAACCTTACCAAATATCAGTGATATTGGTCTATAATTTTCTTTCTTTGTGATATATTTTTCTGGTTTTGTTATCAGGGTAATGGTGGCTGCGTAGAATGAATTTGGGAGTTAAACTTTAAAAACTTTATGCATCCATATAAATATATAAAATTTCTATACATATCTTCAGTCTGCCTTCTTAACTTTGTTTCATGAAAATGAGGCAGTTCCTTAAATCAGAAAATAAATTCACTCTAAACAAATGTTTTAATTAGAATTTACTAGATATTGGTATAAATTTTTATGTTTATTCAGCATGTTCACATATATTAATGTTATCCCTCAAATTGCTACATAAGTGCAAACAGCCCCATTTTTCAGATGATGAGAAATGAGATTTTCTTTGATTCTCTTGCCTAGTATCTTACAGTGAATAAATGCATTAGCCAGCAGTCAAACTGACAAGATTTTAAACTCGGGTAAGGGGATCTATTTGAGAGAATGGCTCCTTAAATAAATAAATAATTCAATATGGACTTAACTTGGTAGATAATATTTGTATGGTACATCTTTTCCACTTATCAAGTGATATCATTATATGAGAGAAAAGATAAAATAACGTACACATAGAGAATTTAGTTTTGAGGGTAACCAGTTGAAACAAGGCAATCTCTAATGAATGTTGCATAATGTGTTGCTTTGTTATTAAGTACATGTGGACTTCCAGAGGGTTTTATTCACACAGGCACAGCTAAAACATTTCTGCCTATCCTCTGAAAAATGAGGGAAGGAAGTTGATGTTTGTTGATTGTATACTTATTCCAGGCACTGTGCAGGGTGCTTTCTCCTATTTCATTTAATTCATAGTCATAACTATCACGAAAAACAGATACATAAACACAGCCTGAAGGGGTTAGTGCACCACGGCTAGCCCGGAGGGAGTCCGGGAAAAAATCTGGACCTGCCAAAAAAGCAAGAGACTTTTTCTTCCCTCTTTGTTTCCTGGTAGGAGAGGAGAGAGGATTAAGAGCACTGCTTAAAGGAGCTCCAGAGACAGGCGCGAGCCACGGCTAACAGCGCGGACCCCAGAGATGGGCAGGAGATGCTAAGGCTGCTGCTGCCAACACCAAGAAGCCTGTGTGCGAGCACAGGTCACTCTCCAAACCTCCCTTCCGGGGAGCCTGTGCAGCCCGCCACTGCCAGGGTCCCAGGATCCAGGGACAACTTCCCCAGGAGAACTTACGATGCGCCTCAGGCTGATGCAACGTCACGCCAGCCTCTGCTGCCCCAGGCTCACCCCGCACTACGTACCCCTCCCTGCCCCCGGCCTGAGTGAGCCAGAGCCCCCGAATCAGCGGCTCCTTTAATCCCGCCTGTCTGAGCGAAGAACAGACACCCTCCGGTGACCTACATGCAGAGGCGGGGCCAAATCCAAAGCTGAACCCTGGGAGCTGTGAGAACAAAGAAGAGAAAGGGAAATCTCTCCCAGCAGCCTCAGGAGCAGCAGATTAAATCTCCACAATCAACTTGATGTACCCTGCATCTGTGGAATACATGAATAGACAACGAATCATCCCAAATTGAGGAGGTGTACGTTGAGAGCAAGATTTATCATTTTTTCCCCTTTTCCTCTTTTTGTGAGTGTGTATGTGTATGCTTCTGTGTGAGATTTTGTCTGTATAGCTTTGCTTTCACCATTTGTCCTAGGGTTCAATTTGTCCGTTTTTTTTTACTTAAAAATTTTTTTTTTCTTAATAATTATTTTTTTATTTGAATAACTTTATTTTATTTTACCTTACCTTATTTTATTTTCTTTTATCCTCTTTCTTTCTTTCTACATTTTCTCCCTTTTATTCTGAGCGGTGAGGATGAAAGGCTCTTGGTGCTGCAGCCAGGAGTCAGTGCTGAGCCTCTGAGGTGGGAGAGCCAACTTCAGGACACTGGTCCACAAGAGACCTCCCAGCTCCACATAATATCAAATGGTGAAAATCTCCCAGAGATCTCCATCTCAACACCAACACCAAGCTTCACTCAACGACCAGCAAGCTACAGTGCTGGACACCCTATGCCAAACAACTAGCAAGACAGGAACACAACCCCACCCATTAGCAAAGAGGCTGCCAAAAATCATAACAAGTCCACAGACACCCCAAAACACACCACCAGACGTGGACCTGCCCACCAGAAAGACAAGATACAGAAGAAGAAGAGAAAAAGAAAGGGACTGAGAAAATATTTGAAGAGATTATAGTTGAAAACTTCCCAAATATGGGAAAGGAAATAGTTAAGTCCAGGAAGCACAGAGAGTCCCATACAGGATAAATCCAAAGAGAAATATGCCAAGACACATATTAATCAAACTGTCAAAAATTAAATACAAAGACAACATATTAAAAGCAGCAAGGGAAAAACAACAAATAACAAACAAGGGAATCCCAATAAGGTTAACAGCTGATCTTTCAGCAGAAACTCTGCAAGCCAAAAGGGACTGGGAGGACATATTTAAAGTGATGAAGGAGAAAACCTAAAACCAAGATTACTCTACCCAGCAAGGATCTCATTCAGATTTGACGGAGAAATTAAAACCTTTACAGACAAGCAAAACCTGAGATAGTTCAGCACCACCAAACCAGCTTTACAACAAATGCTAAAGGATCTTTGCTAGGCAAGAAACACAAGAGAAGGAAAAGACCTGTAATAACAAACCCAAAACAATTAAGAAAATGGGAATAGGAACATACATATCGATAATTACCTTAAATGTAAATGGACTAAATGCTCCCACCAAAAGTCACAGACTGGCTGAATGGATACAAAAACAAGACCCATATATATGCTGTCTACAAGAGATCCACTTCAGAACTAGAGAAACATACAGATTGAAAGCGAGGGGATAGAAAAAGGTACTCCATGCAAATGGAAACCAAAAGAAAGCTGGAGTAGCAATTCTCATATCAGACAAAATACACTTTAAAATAAAGACTATTAGAAGAGACAAAGAAGGACACTACATAATGATCAAGGGATAGATCCAAGAAGAAGATATAACAATTGTAAATATGTATGCACCCAACATAGGAGCACCTCAATACATAAGGCAAATACTAACAGCCATAAAAGGGGAAATCGACAGTAACACTTTTATAGTAGGGGACTTTAACACCCCACTTTCACCAATGGACAGATCATCCAAAATGAAAATAAATAAGGAAACACAAGCTTTAAATGATACATTAAACAAGATGGGCTTCATTGATAATTATAGGACATTCCTTCCAAAAACAACAGAATACACATTTTTCTCAAGTGCTCATGGAACATTCTCCAGGATAGATCATATCTTGGGTCACAAATCAAGCCTTGGTAAATTTAAGAAAATTGAAATTGTATCAAGTATCTTTTCCGACCACAACGCTATGCGACTAGATATCAATTACAGGAAAGGATCTGTAAAAAATACAAACACATGGAGGCTAAACAATACACTACTTAATAACAAAGTGATCACTGAAGAAATCAAAGAGGAAATCAAAAAATACCTAAAAACAAATGACAATGGAGACACGACGACCCAAAACCTATGGGATGCAGCAAAGCAGTTCTAAGAGGGAAGTTTATAGCAATACAATCCTACCTTAAGAAACAGGAAACATCTCGAATAAAAAATCTAACCTTGCACCTAAAGCAATTAGAGAAAGAAGAAAAAAAAACCCCCAAAGTTAGCAGAAGGAAAGAAATCATAAAGATCAGATCAGAAATAAATGAAAAAGAAATGAAGGAAACGATAGCAAAGATCAATAAAACTAAAAGCTGTTTCTCTGAGAAGATACACAAAATTGATAAACCATTAGCCAGACTCATCAAGGAAAAAAGGGAGAAGACTCAAATCAGTAGAATTAGAAATGAAAAAGGAGAAGTAACAACTGACATGGCAGAAATACAAAAGATCATGAGAGATTACCACAAGCAACCTTATGCCAAAAAAATGGACAACCTGGAAGGAATGGACACATTCTTAGAAACGCACAACCTGCCAAGACTGAATCAGGAAGAAATAGAAAATATGAACAGACCAATCACAAGCACTGAAATTGAAACTGTGATTAAAAATCTTCCAACAAACAAAAGCCCAGGACAGATGGCTTCACAGGCGAATTCTATCAAACATTTAGAGAAGAGCTAACACCTATCCTTCTCAAACTCTTCCAAAATATAGCAGAGGGAGGAACACTCCCAAATTCCTTCTACGAGGCCACGATCACCCTGATACCAAAACCAGACAAGGATGTCACAAAGCAAGAAAACTACAGGCCAATATCAATGATGAACATAGATGCAAAAATCCTCAACAAAATACTAGTAAACAGAATTCAACAGCACATTACAAGGATCATACACCATGATGAAGTGGGGTTTATTCCAGGAATGCAAGGATTCTTCAATATATGCAAATCAATCAATGTGATACATCATATTAACAAATTGAAGGAGAAAAACCATATGGTCATCTCAATAGATGCAGAGAAAGCTTTCGAAAAAATTCAACACCCATTTATGATAAAAACCCTCCAGAAAGTAGGCATAGAGGGAACTTTCCTGAACATAATAAAGGCCATATGACAAACCCACAGCCAACATCGTCCTCAATGGTGAAAAACTGAAAGCATTTCCAGTAAGATCAGGAACAAGACAAGGTTGCCCACTCTCACCACTCTTATTCAACATAGTTTTGGAAGTTTTAGCCACAGCAATCAGAGAAGAAAAGGAAATAAAAGGAATCCAAATCAGAAAAGAAGAAGTAAAGCTGTCACTGTTTGCAGATGACATGATACTATACATAGAGAATCCTAAAGATGCTACCAGAAAACTAGTAGAGCTAATCAATGAATTTGGTAAAGTAGCAGGATACAAAATTAATGCACAGAAATCTCTGGCATTCCTATACACTAATGATGAAAAATCTGAAAGTGAAATCAGGAAAACACTCCCATTTACCAATGCAACAAAACGAATAAAATATCTAGGAATAAACCTACCTAAGGAGACAAAAGACCTGTATGCAGAAAATTATAAGACACTGATGAAAGAAATTAAAGATGATACAAATAGATGGAGAGATATACCATGTTCTTGGATTGGAAGAATCAACATTGTGAAAATGACTCTACTACCCAAAGCAATCTACAGATTCAATGCAATCCCTATCAAACTACCATTGTCGTTTTTCACAGAACTAGAACAAAATTTGTATGGAACACAAAAGACCCCGAATAGCCAAAGCAATCTTGAGAACGAAAAATGGAGCTGGAGGAATCAGGCTCCCTGACTTCAGACTATACTACAAAGCTACAGTAATCAATACAGTATGGTACTGGCACAAAAACAGAAAGATACATCAATAGAACAGGATAGAAAGCCCAGAGATAAACTCACGCACATATGGTCACCTTATCTTTGATAAAGGAGGCAGGAATGTACAGTGGAGAAAGGACAGTCTCTTCAATAAGTGGTGCTGGGAAAACTGGATAGGTACATTGAAAAGTATGAGATTAGATCACTCCCTAACACCATACACAAAAATAAGCTCAAAATGGATTAGAGACCTAAATGTAAGGCCAGAAACTATTAACCTCTTAGAGGAAAACATAGGCAGAACACTCTATGACATAAACCACAGCAAGATCCTTTTTGACCCACCTCCTAGAGAAATGGAAATAAAAACAAAAATAAACAAATGGGACCTCATGTAACTTCAAAGCTTTTGCACAGCAAAGGAAACCATAAACAAGACCAAAAGAGAACCCTCTGAATGGGAGAAAATATTTGCAAATGAAGCAACTGACAAAGGATTAATCTCCAAAATTTATAAGCAGCTCATGCAGCTCAATAACCAAAAAACAAACAACCCAATCCAAAAATGGGCAGAAGACCTAAATAGACATTTCTCCAAAGAAGATATGCAGACTGCCAACAAATACATGAAAGAATGCTCAACATCATTAATCATTAGAGAAATGCAAATCAAAACTACAATGCGATATCATCTCACACCAGTCAGAATGGCCATCATCAAAAAATCTAGAAACAATAAATGCTGGAGAGGGTGTGGAGAAAAGGAAACCCTCTTGCACTGTTGGTGGGAATGTAAATTGATACAGCCACTATGGAGAACAGTATGGAGGTTCCTTAAAAAACTACAAGTAGAACTACCATATGACCCAGCAATCCCACTACTGGGCATATACCCTGAGAAAACCATAATTCAAAAAGAGTCATGTATCAAAATGCTCATTGCAGCTCTATTTATAATAGCCAGGAGATGGAAACAACCTATGTGTCCATCATCGGATGAATGGATAAAAAGATGTGGCACATATATACAATGGAATATTACTCAGCCATAAAACGAAATGAAATTGAGCTATTTGTAATGAGGTGGATGGACCTAGATTCTGTCATACAGAGTGAAGTAAGTCAGAAAGAGAAACAAATACCGCATGCTAACACATATATATGGAATTTAAGAAAAAAAAATGTCATCAAGAACCTAGGGGTAAGACAGGAATAAAGACACAGACCTACTAGAGGATGGACTTGAGGATATAGGGAGGGGGAAGGGTAAGCTGTGACAAAGTGAGAGAGTGGCATGGACATATAGACACTACCAAATGTAAAATAGATAGCTAGTGGGAAGCAGCCGCATAGCACAGGGAGATGAGCTCGGTGCTTTGTGACCACCTAGAGAGGTGGGATAGGGAGGGTGGGAGTGAGGGAGATGCAAGAGGGAAGAGATATGGGAACATATGTATATGTATCACTGATTCACTTTGTTATAAAGGAGCAACTAACACACCATTGTAAAGCAATTATACTCCAATAAAGATGTAAAAAAAAAAAAACAAACAAAAAACAGATACACATTTTATTTTTACTAGAAGGCTCTAAGAATCAGAGTAATTAACTAACTTTTTAAAGGTCACAGAGCTAGTTAGAAGTGATCCCGAAAAAAAAAAAAGTAAAGAAGTGATCCCGTGATTCAAACTGAGGTTGGCTTCATCACCAAATCTTTATCTTTCTAACTCTCTTACACTGACTGTCAAAAATATAAAAGCTGGGCTTCCCTGGTGGCACAGTGGTTGAGAGTCTGCCTGCTGATGCTGGGGACACGGGTTCGTGCCCCGGTCTGGGAAGATCCCACATACTGCGGAGCGGCTGAGCCTGCGCGTCCGGAGCCTGTGCTCCGCAACAGTGAGAGGCCCGCGTACCGCAAAAAAAAAATATATATATATAAAAGCTATAAGGAGATATGATATTTGTCCATGAAAATGTGGTTAGTGTGGCCATACATTTGTTTAGTATATCCTAGAATATTTAAAGAGTTATACTTAAGAGAAATGAAAAGTATTATTTATTACTACATAAAATATGTAATGAATTAGTCTAATGTCTAATTCCAAGAGGTGGTTTAGATAGTTTAAAAATTAATACAATTAATGAAAGATATTAAGACAAATATGGTATCCTTGTGACTGACTTAATAACCCTGACATCAGAGAGAATAATTATACCTTTCTGTTAAATGTCCCTTGCTGCTTTTGTCAGGATATAATCCTAAACTAGATGAAGCATGGATCTGAGCCCACATGATAAATTCTATGTTATTACTTCTAAATGCAGGTATTGGTAAGAGGAAGAACTGATTATCTTAAAAATAAACTCCAGGGGCCTCCCTGGTGGCGCAGTGGTTGGGGGGTCCGCCTGCCGATGCAGGGGGCGTGGGTTCGTGCCCCGGTCTGGGAAGATCCCACATGCCGTGAAGTGGCTGGGCCCGTGAGCCATGGCCACTGAGCCTGCGCGTCCGGAGCCTGTGCTCCGCAACGGGAGAGGCCGCAGCAGTGAGAGGCCCGCGTACCGCAAAAAAACCCACAAAAATAAACTCCAAAGAATTGGTTCCTGATATGTGAATTTTATGCTATTAATTCTCAATTACCTAATAATTGATAGAACAGTAGACAGTAAAAATGGTAGCTAATTCAAAACCCATTTTTACAGCATTGTGAAGTATTCTTAGGATCACATTTGAATATACTTGTGTACCAAAGTTCCAGAATTTACTTGATTTAAAGGAAAATAAACTACACAATCATGACCCAACTCAAGAAAGGAAAAGCTATTATACTTTCCAGTATTATTCTCTCTACATACCCACCTAAATCTCTCTTTCTCCCTATTTCAAGATAAACATAGATCCTTTGTCTTTAAATCACAGTACCCAATGAGTAGGGAAGCCAGTTCCTTCAGATTATTCCCTATGTATTTACAGCATCTCTAAGTAAAAACCGGGAAAGCAAATAAATGTTTTACTTTAAAACACAGAAACCTCTGGAGGTTGTTGTGTGGAAATATAAGTAATGTCAACAAATAAATCATTTTACTTAAGGAGAGAAGATACCACGTAGAATAAGAAAAATAGATGTATTATGAATAATCCATAATGTAAACAGCGCACCAGTGTATAGTTAGAAGCTGGTTAATATATTTTCATTGTTTTTTTTTAACCTTTGAATATATTTTCTGTAATAAAGAAGTGCTAAGAATTATTTTTAAAATACATAGGACATATCTTTACTGTTCTGAATGAAGTATAAGCATGTTATTGGTTTATTATTGGTTCTGATAGACCAGTGGGGTCCTTTTGTTTCTGGAAGCAGAGTGCCCAGTTCCTGTCCTTAATAAATAAAGGCACATAGTTCAGCTAAGCAGCAGAGAGATTAAGCCACCTGCATAAGACAGCTCCTTCAGTTCCTGATGCAAGGAGTTCTTAAATAAGTGTATTGTTCTGTGTAGTCCTTCTCTATACTTAAATAAGTTCAACTTCAATTTTCTGTCATTCAGCATGACATTGGATTATGAGGCAAAAGGCCCTGAATGCCTACAAAAAGAAAGGAAGCACTGGCTTTAAACACCGTGCAGATGTAAGGCGGAACCCATGGAAACAATCCAAAATTTACAACAGCAAATTCTACTATAATGTGACTGCGTTCTTTGCAGATATTAAATAAGAAGCAAATGATTTGAAATGAAGACAAAAAGGAGCTCTTAGCCTCTCTTCATATGAAGCCAGCTGCTTGCTGGATAGCATTACATAGGCATCAGATTTGGGGTAATTAGTCATTTAAGAGAATCCTGCTTTTCCAAAAGGTTTCTAGGATCTACAAATACAAAAGGTATTCATAGTTAGCTATTTTATAGCAGGATATAAAACTTTACAGTCACTTGGAGGGTATATTAAGTTAGTATACTGTTTGAGAAAACAATAAACAAAATCTTTATAGTGGAAAGATATTTCAAGCTTAAAACTTTCTGGATAAAGAAAACACCAAAAAATTAAAAAAAAATCTGATTCAAAGTGCAGTATGAAAGAAAATGATTCCAGGTTCAAGCAGCAGATTGGAGGAACAAGCAGGCAGGAGAATTGGCACCCAGAAATCCAGATCCAGGAGAATTGTTTTAATGAAAAGGTGAAGGCTATATATATATTTAAAATGGTACAGATAATTGATGAAAAGGAAAAACAAAAACTCACTGCTCTTTTAATACACTCCTAAGACAGGGTAACATAGAGGTGGAGTGCAGGAACTCTAAAGCCAGACTGCCTAACTTCAAATCCTGGCTCTGCTTCCTCCTAACTAAGTGACTTTAGGTATTTTAGTTTCTTAATCTATAAAATGGTTATTACAGCATAGGATTGTTCTGGGAATTAAGTTACTTAATATATGTAAGGAGGAGAACAGTGCCAGGCACACATAACTACTGGTTATCATCACTGGGGGTGGTAATAAGGCCACCCCCCCTCCCCCCACTTCTGTTCTGAGTCTCATCACTTTTTGCCTGAGGACCTCATTCTTGCGGTTGGGCCTGGTGTCATCAGTGGTTATCTTTGTATGGGGAAGAGTAAAAATGAAGGTTTTTACATATTAAAAAAAAAAAACTACAGAGTAACTATGACAAAATGTTAAAACTTATAAAATACAGGTGATGAATCCACACACACTTGTTATATTATTCTCCGTATTTTTCAGTGTTTGACTATTTTATAGATGTATTGTTTAGGGAGGGGTCTTGCTTGTACAGATCAAGAATAGTATATACTGTACTAAGGAGTCTAATCAACTCAGCTCTGTGTGTCCAGGGTACAAAAGAACACAAGGGGAATAGAACTTGGTGGGGGTGGGGGATGAGGTTGAAACTGTAAAAACAAGCTATCTGATTTTGTGAATAAGGAGCAGAGAAATTCAGTCGCAGTTGAAGGGGGATATGGTAATGAGGAAGGTTCTTTATTTTGTTTTTGCTTTAAGATATCAGGACATATTTATTTGCATTTAATTAGAGAGTGCCCACACTTGTGAATTTAATGTATGCCTTCTAACCTGTACCTATGTGTGAAAAAATAGTACTTTTTGCAGGTGTTTCAAAAAACTACACAAATGATGTGAAGCTATAAATCTCATTTTAATTCTTACTTTTTTCACTACATTGTTTTTGAGACCTATCCATATAGCTATATGTAGATATGATTTATTCCTTTCTGACTGATATGTAATATTTAATTGTGTGCACATACCACATTTTACTGATCTAGTCCAATAGTGATGAAACCTAGGCTGCTTACAACTTAGTATCACAACAAATAATCCTGCAATAAAAGCTTTATACCAGAGGTGGGATCAAGATGGCAGAGTAGAAGGACCCTGAGCAGTCAGGCAGGAGCAGAACCAGTTCCACAGTGGAGACTACCATCACCACCATGGCCATGAGAACACACACTTGGGAAGGAGTGGAACCAGCTCAGTAGTGTGACTCAACCCCTCCAGCCCTGACCCAGCTTCTAACCAAGGCGTGCATACCAGGGAAAAAGTGAAACCAGCTCAGAAGTGCAGCCCGAATCCTTCAGGCCACAGCCACGCCCCCAACTAAGCTGGAGACTGCCATCACATGAGGGAGAAGCTGAACTCCCTTGGGGCTCTTGCT
This sequence comes from Phocoena phocoena, assembly GCF_963924675.1. NCBI lineage: Eukaryota > Metazoa > Chordata > Mammalia > Artiodactyla > Phocoenidae > Phocoena > Phocoena phocoena. The sequence goes on along the minus strand of NC_089222.1, from coordinate 38,433,501 downwards.
CCAGTCCATTGGGCCCTGGCCCAACCCCTGATAGGGTGCTGACTTCCATGGAGCCTAGGAAGAGCCCTGGCTCACACCTGGTTCTAGTTCCAGCCCCTCCGAATCCAGCCCTAACTTGCACCACAGTGGCAGCTGCCAGTGCACCCTGGGGGAAGATCTGGCCTGTGCTCACTTCAGATCCAGCTCTCCTAGCAAAGCCACTGGACACATGCATACTATATAGGGACACTTCCACATAGCAACATGCCTTCAAGACCAGGATAGGTAAATGGTTCACTTAATTTCATAGAAAACAACAGAGAAAATTAAACAGAATGAGAAGACAGAGGAGTATGTTTCAAATGAAAGAACAAGATAAATCCCCTGAAAAACTCTAAAGAAACAGAGGTAAATAATTATCTGGTAAAGAGTTCAAAGCAATAGTAATAAGAATGCTAACTGAACTTCAGAAAAAAAAAATAGATGAACACAATGAGAACTTCAACAAAGAAGTAGAAAATATAAAAAAGAACCAGTCAGAGCTGAAGAATACAGTAACTAAAGTGAAAAATATACTAGAAGGAATTAACAGCAAAATTATGTGATACAGAATGCATAAGTGGTCTGAAAGATAGAACAGTGGAAATTGCCCAATCAGAACAGCAGAAAGAAAAACAAATTTTAAAAAATGAGAATAGTTTAAGGGACCTCTAGGACAACATCAAGTGTACTAACATTTGCATTATAGGGGTCACAGAAGGAAAAGAGAGAGAAAAAGGGGTAGAAAATGTAGTTGATGAAATTATGGTTGAAAACTTCTCTAACCTGAAGAAGCAAACAGATATCCAAGTATAAAAAGCACAGAGAACCCCATACAATATGAACCCAAAGAGACCCACACTAAGATATATCATAATTAAAATGACAAAAGTTAGAGAGAATTTTAAAGGCAGCAAGAGAAAAACAAAGAGTCACATACAAGGGAACACCCATAAGTTTACCAGCTGATTTTTCAGCAGAAACTTTGCAGTCCAGAAAGGAATGGCATGATATATTTAAAGTGCTGAAAATAAAAAACCTAAAACCTAGGATATACTACCCAGAAAGTTTATCATTCAGAATTAGAGAGATAAAGAGCTTCCCAGACAAGGAAAACTAAGAGTTCATCAATACTAAACTGACCTTACAAGAAATGTTAAAGGGTCTTCTTTAGGTAAAAAAGAAAAGGCTACAACCAGAAATAAGAAAACCTAGGAAGGGAAAAATCCCACTGGTAAGGGCAAATAGATAGTAAAGGCAGTGGACCAACAACTTAAATAAGCTAGTATGAATGATAAAAGATAAAAATTGCAAAATCAACTAAAACTGCAATAAATAGCTAAGGGATAGGCATGAAAATGTAAAATATCACATCAAAAACACAAACTGGGGAGGGGGAGGGAGTAAAAATTGTAAATCTTTTAGAATGTGTTTGAACTTAAATGACTATCAGCTTAAAACAAGTAGATATAGTTATAGGCCAATATATATAAACTCCACGGTAACCACAAATCAAAAAACCTACAATAGATACACAAAAATTAGAGAGAAAGAAATGCAAACATAACACTAAAGAAAATCATCAAACCACAAAGGGAAGAGACTAAAAGAAGAACAGAGAAGAACTACAAAAATGTCTGGAAAACAAGTAACAAAATGGCAATAAGTAATCACTTTAAATGTCAATGGACTAAATGCCCCAATCAAAACACATAGGGTGGCTAACTGGATTAAACACAAGACCCATATATGCTGCCTACAAGAGACTCACTTCAGAGATTAAAAACACACACAGACTGAAAGGGAGGGGATGAAAAAAGATATTTCATGCAAATGGAAACCATAAGAAAGTGGGGGTAGAATACTCATAACAGACAAAGTAGACTTTAAAACAAACTCTACAGGGACTTCTCTGGTTGTCCAGTGGTCAAGACTCCATGCTTCCACTGCAGGGGGCATGGGTTCAATCCCGGGTTGGGGAACTAAGATCTCACAAGCCACACAGTATGGCCAAAAAACAAAACAAAACACAAAAACAAACCCAAAGTCTACAATAAAAGACAAAAAGGGGCATTATATAATGATATAGATCAGCACAAGAGGAGAATATAACATTTGTAAACATATATGCACCTAATATAGAAGTACCTAAATATATAAAGCAAATATTAACAGGTATAAAGGGAAAAATTGATGGTACAACAATAATACTAGGGGACTTTAACACCCCACTTATATCAATGGACTGATCATCCAGACAGAAAGTCAATAAGGAAACACTGGCCTTAAATGACACAGAAGACCAGCTGGACTTAACAGATATCTATAGGACATTTCATCCCAAAACAGCAGAATACACATTCTTCTCAAGTGCACATGGAATGTTCTCCAGGATAGATCACATGCTATGACACAAAACAAGTCTCAATAAATTAAGGAAGATACAAATTATATCAAGCATCTTTTCTGACCACAACAGTATGAAATTAGAAATAAGTAACAGGAAGAAAAATGGAAAAAACACAAACATTGGAGACTAAACAACATGCTACTAAAAAACCAAGGATTCAACAAAGGAATCAAAGAGGAAATCAGAAAATACCTAAGACAAATGAAAATTAAAAACACAACTTTCCAAAATCTAGGGGATGCAGCAAAAGCAGTTCCAAGAGGAAAGTTTAGAGTGATACAGGCCCACCTGAGGAAATAAGACAAATCTCAAATAAACAACACAACCTACCATTTAAAGGAATTAGAAAAAGAACAAACAAAACCCAAAGTCAGCAGAAAAAAAGGAAATAAATAAAGCTCAGAGTGGAAATAAATAAAATAGAAAAAAAAAATAGAAAAGATTGATGAACACAAGAGCTATTTTTTGAAAGACAAACAAAATTGATAAGCCTTTAGCCAGGGTCATTAAAAAAAAAAAAAGAGGACTCAAAATTAGAAATGAAAGAGAAGTTACAACTGATATCACAGAAATACAAACAAGAGAAACAGAATGCTACGAACAGTTATATGCCAACAAATTGGGACAACCTAGAAGAAATGAATAAATTCCCAGAAGCACACAAGACTGAATCAGGAAGAAACAGATAATCTGAACAGACCTATTACTAGTATTGAAATTGAATAAGTAATCAAAAAACTTCCAGCAAACAAAAGTCCATAATCAGACAGGTTCACAAGGCAATTCTACCAAACATATAAAGAAGAGTTAATAGCTGTCCTCAAACTATTCCAAAAGATTGAGGAGGAGGGAAAACTCCCAAACTCATTTTATAAGGCCACTATTACCCTGATACCAAAACCAAACAAAGATACTACAAAAAAAGAAAATTATACACCAATATCTCTGATGAATATAGATGCAAATGTCCTCAACAAAGTATTAGCAAAGTGAATTCAACAATACATAAAAAGGATCACACATCATGATCATGGGATTTAACTCAGGGATGCAAGGATGGTCCAATATCTGTAAATTAATCTATGTGAAATTGTGATATACATCAACAACATAAAGGACGAAAATGACATGATCATCTCAACAAATTCAGAAAGAGCATTTGACAAAATTCAACATTAATTCATAATAAAAATTCTCATCAAAGTTGTTATAGAAAGAACATACCTTAACATAATAAGGGCCATTTATGACAAACCCAAGCTAACATTACAGTTAATGGTGAAAAGCTGAAAACTTTTCTTCTAAGATCAGGAACAAGACTAGGATGCTCATTCTTGCCATTTCTATTTAACATGGTATGGGAAGTCCTAGCCACAGCAATCAGATGATAAAAAATAAATAAATAAAAGGAATACAAATTGGAAAGGAAGAAGTAAAATTGTCACTATTTGCAGATGACATGATATTATATACAGAAAATTCTAAAGTATCCATCAAAAAAGCTATTAGAACTAATAAATGATTCAGTAAAATTGCAGGATATAAGATAAATATACAGTAATCTGTTGCTTTTCTATACACTAACAATGAACTATCAGGAAGAAAAATTAAGAAAACAATCCATTTGCAATTGCATCAAAAAGAATAAAATACCTAGGAATAAATTTAACCAAGGAGGTGAAAGACCAATACTCTGCAAACTCTAAGACATTGCTGAAGGACACTGAAGATGATACAAATAATGGAAAGATATCCTGTGTTCATGGATTGGAAGAATTAATACTGTTAAAATGTCCATACTACTCAAAGAAATCTACAGATTTAGTGTAATCCCTGTCAAAATACTCATGACATTTTCCACAGAACTGGAACAAATAATCCTAAAATTTGTATGGAATCACAAAAGACCCTTAATAGCCAAAGCAATGTTCAGAAAAAAGAATGAAGGTGGAGGTACCATGATCCTTGACTTTGGAGTATGCTGCAAAGCTACAGTATTCAAAGCAGTATGGTACTGGCACAAAAACAGACACACAGATCAATGGAACCAAATAGAGAGCTCAGAAATAAACCCATGCACATAGGGTCAATGAATCTATGACCAAGGAGAAAAGAATATACAATGGGGAAAAGACAGTCTCTTCAACAAGTAGTATTGGGAAAACTAGAAAGCTACAGGAAAAAGAATGAAATTAGAACATTTTCTCATACCACATACAAAAATAAACTCAAAATGAATTAAAGATATAAATGTAAGATCAGAAACCATAAAACTCCTAGAAGAAAACAGGCAGTACACTCTTTGACATAGGTCTTAGAGTTTTGTTTTGTTTTTTTTTTGGATCCGTCTCCTTGGGCAAGGTAAACAAAAGCAAAAATAAACAAATGGGACATAATAAAGCTTAAAACATTTTGCACAGCAAAGGAAACCATCAACCAAATGAAAAGGCAACCTACCTACTGAATGGGAGAAGATATTTGCAAATGATATGTCTGATAAGGGGTTAATATCCAAAACATACAAAGAACTAATATAACTCAATATTAAAACAAACAACATCATTAAAAAATGGGCAGAAAACCTGAATAGGCATTTTTCTAAAGAAGACATACAGATGGCTCACAGACACATGAAAAGATGCTCAACATCACTAATTATCAGGGAAATGCAAATCAAACAAATGAGATATCACCTCACAACTGTCAGTACGGCTATTGTCAAAATGACAAAAAATGTTAAGTGTTGATGAGGATGTGTTGAAAAGGGAACCCTCGTGCACTGTTGGTGTGACTGTAAACTGGTATAGCAACTATGGAAAACAGTACGGAAGTTCCTTAAAAACAGAAAAATAGAACTGCCGTATGATCCAGAAATTCCACTCCTGGGTATATATCCAAAGAAAACAAAATTTGAAATTTGAAAAAAATATATGCACCCTAATGTTCACAGCAGCATTATTTACGATAGCCAAGATATGGAAGCAACCTAAGTGCCTGTCAATAGATGAATGTATAAAGAAGAAGTGGTGTGTGTATATATATATATATATATATATATATATATACAATGAAATATTAGCCATAGAAAAGAATGAAATTTTGCCATTTGCAGCAGCATGGATTGAGCTGGAGGGTATTACGCTTAGTGAAATAAGTCTGACAGAGAAAGACAAATACTGTATGTTATCACTTATGTGTGGAATCTAAAAAATTTAAAAAATGAACAAATAATAAAACAGAAACAGACTCACAGATACAAAGAACAAACTATTGGTTACCAGTTGGAAGAGGTGTGAAGGGAGGGGCAAAATGCGGGAAGCAGATCAAACTACTAGGTACAAAATAAATTAGATACAAGAATGGGAATAAGACAGCACAGGGAATATAGTCAATATTTTATAATAACTTTAAATGGAGTATATTCTATAAAAATATGGAATCACTGTTGTATACTTGAAACTAATATAATATTGCTAAGTCAGCTATACTTCAATTAAAAATAAATAAATAAATAATTTTAAAAAAGCTTTTAACCCATCTTCTTGTGTACTTATAGCAGAGTTTTTCTGTAGTATAATCCCTGGAGCGAACTCATGAGGTCATAGGGATACACATACTTAAATAATGCCAAATGGTTCCCAGGATGGTGGCACCAGCTTACACCATCAGCTCACTGAATGATGGTTCTTGCTTTCCTGATATTTACTAGAAGAGGTATTTTAAAAAATCTTTTTTTTAGGGTGTAAAGGTAGTGCCTCATTGTTGGTTTAGTTTGCAGTTCTCTGCTTACTACTGAAGCTGATCATCTCATTTTATACTTCTTAGTCATTCATATTTCCTTTTTCATGATTTGCCTTTTCCCCAGTCTCTTTTCCATCCATTTCAATAGTTTTCTTCATCCTCTGCAGAAATAGCACTTTTCAAGGTTATGAATGACTCTATGTCGGCAATTCCAAAATTTAATTCTCTGTTATTATCTAATTCAAACTTTCAGCAGCGTTTGACACAATTGTTTACTTTTTTTTGCTTTATTTATTTTTTAACATCTTTATTAGAGTATAATTGCTTTACAATGGTGTGTTAGTTTCTGCTGTATAACAAAGTGAATCAGCTATAGATATACATACATCCTCATATCTCCTCCCGCTTGCGTCTCCTTCCCACCCCTCTAGGTAGACAAAAAGCACTGAGCCGATCTCCCTGTGCTATGTGGCTGCTTCCCACTAGCTATCTATTTTACATTTGGTAGTGTATATATAAGTCCATGCCACTCTCTCACTTCGTCCCAGCTTACCCTTCCCCTGCTCCCCATGTCCTCAAGTCCATTCTCTATGTCTGCATCTTTATTCCTGTCCTGGCCCAAGGTTCTTCAGAACCTTTTTTTTTTTTTTTTAGATTCCATATATATGTGTTAGCATACTGTATTTGTTTTTCTCTTTCTGACTTATTTCACTCTGTATGACAGACGCTAGGTCCATCCACCTCACTACAAATAACTCAATTTTGTTTCTTTTTATGGCTGAGTAATATTCCATTGTATATATGTGCCACATCTTCTTTATCCATTCATCTGTCGATTAGTTGCTTCCATGTCCTAGCTATTTGTAAACAGAGCTGCAATGAACATTTTGGTACATGTCTCTTTTTGAATTATAGTTTTCTTAGGGTATATGCCCAGTAGTGGGATTGCTGGGTCATATGGTAGTTCTATTTGTAGTTTTTTAAGGAACCTCCATACTGTTCTCTATAGTGGCTATATCAATTTACATTCCCACCAATAGTGCAAGAGGGTTCCCTTTTCTCCACACCCTCTCCAGCATTTATTGTTTCTAGATTTTTTGATGATGGCCATTCTGACTGGTGTGAGGTGATACCTCATTGTAGTTTTGATTTGCATTTCTCTAATGAATAGTGATGTTGAGCATTCTTTCATGTGTTTGTTGGCAATCTGTATATCTTCTTTGGAGAAATGTCTATTTAGCTCTCCTGCCCATTTTTGGATTGGGTTGTTTGTTTTTTTGTTATTGAGCTGCATGAGCTGCTTGTAAATTTTAAAGATTAATCCTTTGTCAGTTGCTTCGTTTGCAAATATTTTCTCCCATTCTGAGGGTGGTCTTTTTGTCTTGTTTATGGTTTCCTTTGCTGTGCAAAAGCTTTTAAGTTTCATTAGGTCCCATTTGTTTATTTTTGTTTTTATTTCCATTTCTCTAGGAGGTGGGTCCAAAAGGATCTTGCTGTGATTTATGTCATGGAGTGTTTACTTTTTTGAAACACTCCTCTGGTTTCCTTTACACTATACTCTTTTGTTTCCTCCACCCTTGTTCACTTTTGCATTGGCTACTTCTCAGTCTCTATTGATGATTCTTATTCTTAGGTACACTCTAAATATTAGAAATCACCAGAGGTTCAGTCCTTAGCCCTTTTCTCTACCTGCATTTCCTCCCTAGTTGATCTCATTTAGTCTCATAGCTTTGAATAGCATTTATATTCACATCTTCCATCATCATCATCATCAGCGTCATCATCATCATCACCATCACAGATAGTAAGTGTTGAGTATTTACTATGTGCCAGACACTACATTCTAAGTGCATTACATTCATTTAATCTTCCCAATGTAAACTAACTAGAATGTAAGTTCCATGAGAGTGGGAACCTTATCTTTTATACTCATAGTGTCTGAGACAAGGAAGGTGCTCAACAAATTACTGTTGAAAGAATGAATGAAATTTTGGAAATACTAGAAATAAGAATTCCAGCAAATAAACTTTAAAAATTATGTATCTAAGATTAAAGTGGATGGAACTGAAAGAGTTGTGCAGTTTTCATTGGTAACACCTAATATGTATCTTGGCATTAAAAGGCAAGTTTCTTATAAATATGTTATTTTATTTCAATAGACGCTTATTGACTACCTACTCTGTTTAGGTAGGATCCATGCTAGCTAGATTCAGCGTACAAATATCAATAAGATATATTTCCTTGTCCTTAGAGAAATTATAAGCAAGTGTCTCATTTTCCTTCATGAATGATAGATTATGTTTTAAATTACAAATCAATAACTCCTTTAAACTTAAACCTGTTTTACTTTTCTATAATTTTAAATGATTTTATTTAGTTATGTTGTTAGTTAATTATGTGGCTGAAGTTGTGGGATTTCTGATCAGACGTAACTGATGTGAATGAACACAATCAGTATTTTGCATTTAGATGTCATCTATATGTATAAATTATTGTACGACAGTTTGATGAGCTTAGTGCTTCACAAAAGTAATATATCACTTAATTTTTTACATGAGCATTAACAGAGAAAACCTTTACAGATTTAAGAATCTATACCAATAATAGAAGAAAGTTCTTTAATGAGTATTCAACTATATCAATTGCAAATTAACATATTTTAACTTAAGCAAACATTTCATAAAGCTCAGATGGTGAATACAGCCACTTGGAAAGTTCATTTCATTTTAGGGTTTATATTTCAGAGGTTTAATTCACATCTATTCTGAAACAAGTATACTTGAAGTACATTAACATTTTCTGCATAATGCCAGAAGGGACTGAAATAACATTTGGAGATTTTTATAAATCAGATGATAGAACAGGTGTGGCTATACAGCTAATAACTTATAATTTGGTCCAGATGTAGTTATATTAAAATCAGAAAATTATTTATCTGGGTCTGTGTGGGGAGGGGAGAGTGGATTAGATTAAGCTAAGAAGATAACCAGATATTTAAAATTTGGAAATAAATTTTCTTCTAATACCAAGGATCAAGAATTTGCTTCAGAATGCAAAAAAGATGCTTCTAAACTTCCACTGTATTTTTTATTCTGAAGACTAAAACCAGCCAAATATAATATAAAGATAATTGTCACTAATGGGGGCTTATAAAATATTACAAATCATGGATGGATAAGGTAGAAGGAGTCTTAAATTCTAAAAATCATTTAACCACTCTTTCTCAACTGGCAATCTTCATGATTTAGAAACTTCTGAATACAATAGAACATTACTTTGTTTTCTGATAAATTTGTACAAATAAGTAAATTCACAAAATTATATATATCTCATTATTTTATGTATGTACAAATTTTATATATGCATTTATATATTATTTTATATATAAAATAATGAGATTTTTCAAGACTGAAATATATTAGTAATAGATATGGATAGCCTAGAGTGAAGTAAGTAGGAAGGGACAGGGACTTATATTGAACAGAATATTAGCTGAAAACATGTATGGGATTAAAAAAGAAAAAGACAGGGTTAATAATAAAGTAAATGAATAAATGGAATAGAGAGAAGTTTAGATCTAAAAATATTTAAGAGATTTTCAAATAAAGTCACATAATCATATAAACATCAACTTTCTTTAATTAGTGTGTTTTACAATCAGAATGCTTACAGAGACTGTGTGCAGCACTGATTCTATGCAAACTGGAAAAGAGATGGAGTGCATCTTCAGCCACACAGAGTACTGATTCTTTTTGCTGCTCCCTTTCTCCTTGTTGTGCTGGGATGGCAGCAAAATAGGCAAAGGGCAAGAATTTCTTCCAAAGAATGTTTTCAGGCTACAAAACTACTTTGTGCTAATTGCATTTAAAAATTCTACCATGGGGGGCTTCCCTGGTGGCGCAGTGGTTGGGAGTCCGCCTGCCAATACAGGGGACACGGGTTCATGCCCCGGTCTGATCCCACATGCCGCGGAGTGGCTAGGCTCGTGAGCCATGGCCGCTTAGCCTGCGCGTCCGGAGCCTGTGCTCCGCAACGGGAGAGACCACAACGGTGAGAGGCCTGCGTACCGCAAAAGAAAAAAAAAAAAAATCTACCATGGGGACTTCCCTCGGAGTCCGGTGGTTAAGACTCTGTGCTCCCAATGCAGGGGGCACAGGTTCGATCCCCGGTTGAAGAACTAAGATCCTGCATGCCACACCGTGCATACCACATGGACATGGCCAAAAATAAAATAAAAATAAAATAAAATGTCATTCTATTGTCGCCGGGTAGCTATTAAATAAAATAAAATAATAAAAAGTCTACCACACAATTACATAATTTAAAGGTAGCAAGCATAAAACCAAAGATATTTTATAACTTTAAGTATGATCTGAAGGCAACACTAACATATATGTGAAAAGATTTAGCTATGGGGATGTTTATTCCAATATTTTAACAGAAAAGAGTATAAACAATTGTCCAAAAATAAGATATGATTAAAAATTATGATTCATCCAAATCCAGAATATTATATTTTTGACATGGAAAGGTTTCATAATGGAAGAAATGGAGGAGATGGATATTATAAAACTCTATTATTCCACTCATAAAAATATATATTTTCAAAACAGAAAGTCTAGGAGGATACATATTAAATGTTTATAAAACTATGCAAATGTTGGAATTTCCTAATCAATAGTGAACATGGCTTATTTTGGTAACAGAGAACAAAAGAATCATATTAAGGTGGCCTAACACTGAACAACATAATATACATATACCCGTCTTACAACCTATTTCATAACCTATCAAGCATTTGTGTAACCCACCACCAGGTGTCTACTATTCTCTGGACCTCTTCTGCCTTCCCCTTACAGAAACTTGTTTTTACTACCAGTACTGGAAGTACCTGGTATAGTAGCTTTCTCTGAAGTATAAGTTAATATAACAATGTGTATGCTTTGATGCTCACAAGCAGTGGAGTTCAAGCAGTTAAGAGCCCAAGTTTTGGCAGCATAGCTCTGGACTCAGGTTCCAATTCTGCTGATTAGTGGCTGTTGCCTTGGGCAAATGACTTAACTCCTTTAAGCCCCAGTAATCTCATTTGTAAACTGGAGATAATAAAAGGTCTTAGCGCAGGAGGATTATAATAAGGGGGTACACAGTGGCTTCACTGTGTTTGACATGTGGTTAATGCCTTGTGAATGTTAGCTATTATTTAGACTGTAGTAGGAAAGCTACTTTACTTCATAGGAATGACTTTTTTTTTTTTAATTATGTAAGGAGAGTATTAGTGATTAGCTAGTAGGAAAGAGATGCTGGTAAGAAGTGAGACAGTGAACAAGGGGCGGGGAAGGGGGATGGGTCATTTATTTCTCATTCAGTTAGTGTTGCTATTACTCATGGCCCATAAATGTGGATGATTTTTAAATGTCTATGAACAGCAGGTGTGCTGTGTGCCTGGGTGAGTCCATGTGTGAAAGAGTGGCTGTGAGTGTTGTCAGGAGTGTGTTCATATGGGTGTTAGGGATAGGGCAGAGGATCACTCCCTCCTCTCACTGGTTGGCTGAAGCTTTCCTGAGAATGCAGCATGCTTAATGTAGAAGCTATGTGTAATACAGAAGATCTGCTCCTAATCAAGCCTAGACTTCATGATATAGGTGTCTAATTAATAATGCTGAATGACCAAATCAACTGACTGGTGACTGAATGGGCAGAAGATGACCTAGAAAGAGGACTGCATCACATTATGCCATAAGTACAGAATTGAAGAAAGAATAAATGGGTCAAGGAGTGGCCAAGATGGTGCAGTAGGAAAACCCTGAGGTCACCTCCTACCCATGGGCACACCAAAATTACAACTGTTTACAGAGTAATTATCTATAAGAATGACCTGAAGACTAACAGAAAAGATTTTCCACAACTAAAGATATAAAGAAGGAACTACAATGAGACAAATAGGAGGGGCAGAGAAACAATATAGTCAAGACCCACACTCTCTGGTAGGTGATCTGTAAATGGAGGGATAATAATAATTGTATTGGATATATGTATAAAGATATATGGCTAAAGATATATGGATAAAGAAGGATAAAGAAGGTGTGGTATATATATACAATAGAATATTCCTCAGCCCTAAAATATATGAAATCTTGCCATTTGCAACAACAAGGATGGTCTAAGGGGGTATTATGCTAAGTAAAATAAGTCAGACAAAGACAAATATGCATGATTTCACTGATATGTGGAATGTAAAAAACAAAACAAACAAAATGAAAACAGACTCATAGAGAACAAATGGGTAGTTGCCAGAGGGAAGGGGTAGGGGGCGGTGAAATAGGTGAACGGGATTAAGAGGTATAGATCTCCAGATACATGATAAATAAGTCACATGGATATAATATACAGCATTAGGAAGATGGTCCAAAATATTGTAATAACTTTATATGGGGACAGATGGTTACTAGACATTGTGGTGATCATTTCATAATGTCTGCAATTGTCAAATCATTATGTCATTCACCTGAAACTAACACAATATTGTAAGTCAGCTATATTTCAATAATGAAGAAAGAATGAATGGTCCAAATCTTTCTGAGAGAGGGAGACTTAGGAATTGAAGCAAAGGACAGAGTCCACAGGATTAAAAAAAAAAGATGTATAAAATTTAACCCAAGGACCTGGGGAGGATGGTGCAGTTAAGGAGAAGTCAGAGAAAGTGGTAAGGCTAAGACTTAGCCTTAAAAGAGAAAAACCATGCTGGAGGGGCAGAATGAGGAGAGGAAGAAGGTTGCAATGGCACAGGTGAAACATGACTAGATAATAAACCAGAATTACCACTATCTCAAAGGTGAGAAAGAAGTCTCAGAGAAGAGGTAACCACCCTAAGGAGTGGATGCTTAAGATCACTGTAGAACATTCTAAGATTCAAACATTTGTAAAATGGAGAAAATATGTAAAACAGAGATAATCTTTATAGGAAAGCTCAAAGTTGGAAGCAAATGAAAAATAAAGGAAACAAAGATAATCTTATAAGACACCAGTGATCAAAGACGAAGTGGCTTCTACAGGAGACCCTTGTTACTCTCCATATTCCAGTCGTGACCTGGTTTTACATAAGAACTCTCTGAGTTCTAGTTAAGACCATTTGGTTTGCAACTGGTCTAGAGTCCCTAGGATAACCAAGCAGCCCACAGTATCCCAATGTCAAGCTAGCCTCTTTTAAGAGCTGTTGGAATATCCTATGATAAACCATAATGGAAAAGAATTTGAAAAAGAGTATAAGTATAAGCTCCTTCCCTACCTCTACTCCTACTTCTTTCTCTTTGAGAAAACCTGTTTTTGAAATAAAGAATTTTTTTCCGTTAAAAAAAGAAAAGAGCTGTTGGATATAGTAAAACTAAGGATCACTGCAAACCTCCTTGGTTTTCTGTTTGTAAAATCAGCACTTCTTTTTTTGGAAGCCAAGGTTACATTATTCCTTCTGGAGGAGTTCAAGGCTTCAAAAGGAATCATAGGGCTGGTCAATTCACCACAGTGAACTCCCTGTGAAAATCATGCCTGGCAGGTAAGGTCAGAGTGGAACTCTGTTCAGAGACTCTTCCATCTGCCATGCAATAGATGACTCCTGAATTAATTACAGCCACTCCCTTCTTCAGCATCCTGTTCTAAGAGCAAGCAAACTGTTGTTACAACTAACCAATGCTGACTGTAAAATAAATTAGTGGAGGCAAAGGGACCTTTGGGTAAACAAATTAAAATTCATAGTTTTCCTTGGTCATTAAAGGAGCACTTAAGGAAATTCTACTACTTTTATCCTAAATATAATCATTTGGTTTGCTATCATACCAGAAAAACCACTTTAGAATGGTGGTTTAATATTTTCTATATGTGTAGTTATTTTGTGCTCCTACATTTTATCTGTTGATTCTCCTAACACTCCAAGGTAGTTAAGGAAAGCTATTATATTCCCATTTTATAGATGAAGTAACTGAGTCAAAGAAATCGATAATGTATCCAGAAGTCCTGTAAAAGGCATAAACTTGCCAGAAAGTGGAAGTGTTTGACTCCTGGACAGTATTTTTTTTTAAATGAACCATATCACTCATTTTGATTTCTTTCACTTTGAGGAGCTACTAATTAAGGAATGCAGTACTTACACATTCCACAACATGGATAAAACTCAAAAACATTATGGTAAGTCAAAGAAGCCAAACAAGAAAGATCATGTTATATGATACTATTTACATGAAATGTCCAGAACAGGCAAATCTATAGAGAAAGAAAGTAAATTAATTATTGGTGGGGAGGGGCAGGAGGGCAAAGGAAATGACTATTAATGACTAGGATGTTTCTTTTGGGGATGACAGAAATGCTCTAAAATTAGATCATGGTGATGGGTCATACAATTCTGTAAATATCCTAAAACCCACTGGGTTGTACTCTTAAAATGCACAAATTTTATGATATTTAAAATATTTCTCAATAAGGCTATTTTTAAAAAGTTCAAATAGGATGGTAAAACATTATGTGCAAAATAATTAATATTTATGTATTATTTATTATACCAAAGAGCTTCCTGAAAGAAAAAAAATCCATCCAAAAGTGTTTTCACTAGGAATAAATATGAAACTTGGTCAAATAAATTTTAGGAAGAACATTAATGCTAAAGTGATTTTTCTGAACTGTGTCTTCCAATATTTGTGACTGCTGACAAAAAGTAAAGGACACTCTTTTCTATCAGGTGGAAGGAAAATCATTTAAGTAGACAGGTTTGTGGGTCACAATGACCTCTACGAGAAGTACTATCAATTGAGATAAATTATACATTTTGGAAGTTATATTAGTGTGAGCTAAACATAAAATTACAAAAGTTATGTAAATAAATCTTTAAAAGGGAACCAAGAATTTAGCCTCTAAAATTTCATTTTATAAGTTACTTTCCTATGAAAAAGATGAAAGTTTGGCATTAATAGTTAGGCTGCTAATTAGTGTCTATGATATACTCTTAAACCACTATTAAATATATGGACTAGACTTATCATATTACTTAAGTTTTCAAGCATCTATGTCTCAAAAGACAAAAGGGAAATGTGGGCAAAACGAAGTTAAAATTTTTATGTAGAAAAGTAACGATCATAAAGACTATATTCCTGAATAAAAGTTGAAATTGTTCAGCGGTGATTTAAAAGAAAAAAGTATCAATGTAGAAATACAAATATTTATGTAATATTGGAAACAAGCAAAAGGCATCAGAGTTAGGATAAGAATTACAGCCTATGAGAGCCCGGAAGGGCCTCCGAGGTCTTAGTCGAACCCATTAGTTACTTAGATGTGGACACATACTCATCAGGGCTAAATGTCATGTCAGAGCCACCTGGCTAATATATAGAGGGTTATCATCTTCTGATTCTTGGCCTAGCATGATTTCAATTAAGACCACATTGGTGGGGAACGTGGGTGAGGGGTAGAGGCTGGAAGACACAACAGACAGTTTAAAATGGAGAAAGATAAATTTATTCTAAAAGTAGGAGGTATGGGATTATGAAATATTAGAACTTTAAATTTTATTTATAAGTAAACACAATAATGACATAGTATTCAGCACAGGTTTAAAAATTCAGAACATATGGGGGCTTCCCTGGTGGCGCAGTGGTTGAGAGTCCGCCTGCCGATGCAGGGGACACGGGTTCGTGCCCCGGTCCAGGAGGATCCCACATGCTGCGGAGCGGCTGGGCCTGTGAGCCATCGCCGCTGAGCCTGCGTGTCCGGAGCCTGTGCTCCGCAACAGGAGAGGCCACAACAGTGAGAGGCCCGCGTACCGCAAAACAAACAAACAAACAAAAATTCAGAACATAAAAATATGTTTCATGTTAGTTAAAAGTATGACATGTTAACTCATTTACTAAGAGAACCTAAGAGAGAATAAGTAACAACTAACAGCATAAATAATAACAGGCCACAGTACAGAAGTTCAAGTGAGATGAATTAAGAGGTTGCAAGGTACAGGGGAAATAGATAGTAAATCGTTTGAATACTCTGAAAGAAAAAACAGGGGACAGAAGGTGGGACAGAAAATTAGCCTAGGAAAACAGAAGGGGAGCTATTCAACTAGGACTAGAAAAGAAGCCTTATTGTGATGCTTATCACTTAAAGCTGGTTCTGCAACTGTGGAGAAGCCAGTAACATGACTTGTAAGAAAGAATATAAAGAATGCAAATGCTTAGAACTCGACTTAAGATTATTAATTATAAAAGCCATTTACAAAGCTCATATTGAAAAGTCAATTTAAATACTTTCTATTGTATGCTTTGAACAAATAATTATGTTTCTTCAAACAAGACACAGGGAGAGTCAAGAGATGAGTAGTTTATCAGTCTGCCCTTATTTTCATTTGCCAAAAGAAAATCTAAAATGCTATGCCCATTATGTTAACCCAGTGATTTATCTGGGGAGAAGATATTCACTGTGATGCATGGTTTTTCCTCTTCTCAAATAATGGACATGGTTTTGAAAAGATATTAATAAGCTGGAAAAGCTATCGATGATAATTATTGAGATAACAGAAAATCTTAAGCACATTAATTGGCTAGTAATAGAAAAATTAGGCAGGCATTTAAAAGAAAGCCGACTAAAGCAAGATTGTTGAAGTTCATGAAAATTATAAAAGTAAATGTCATAACATGGTAGAGAAAGTAAAAGTAAAGTAATTTGAATGGCAACAAAATTTGAGCTAGAGAAATTTATAGCAGATTCTTAATATAGAGGGCAAAAAAAAAAAAAAGGTTGTTAAGAATGGCTAAAATTAAGAGTGTTGGCACATATAACCAGTATGGAGCCAGGAGGTCAGACATCCAATGAAGACCTGTGAACAGGCGGAGAGCACCTGCACACCAGAAGTCAAAGTGAAATCAAGGCCAGCTGGCTGGCATGTGGTTAACGCTGAATAAATATTTGCTGAAAAATGAAGTTATTCTCAGGATATGGTCAGCCCAGCACCAACATATGGGAACAGATGAGTTGTGGTAAGAGGCTGGTTCAATGGATAGTGGGCAGAGATAAAGGCAGATTATAACAAATAGAAAATAGGTACTGAGAGGAGGGGAGCAGAGGGGCTGGCCTGGACCACTGGAGGTGGGAACACCTGTGAAAGTCCCCAATAGACCCTAGAGGGGAGAAGAAAGTGTACCAAGTATGGGAATACAACACTGCCAAGATCTGAGATGGAAACTTTGCTGTCTTTCCTGCACTTGTAGTTCTATAGCTTTCCTAAACCACTGTAACCACTTTTGTAAAATGAATTGGAGAGAAACAATACATTGGTGCAATCAGTTTGCCAGAAGGTACTTGTAGATAAAGTAAGAGGCATATTAATAAACATTTTTCTAAATGGTCTGACATTTCTACTGAGAACTTAACATGGGAATTAGATTCTTGTGGGGTAAAACAACAAAAACAACAACAACAAAACCTGGTGCCCTTCATGGATAGGTTCATAGGAAGTGGTACTTGTCATCTTGAATTAAGAGAAACTTTAATGATCCTGTCCACTCTGACATACCAGTTTTCAATGGTTTCAACCAAGAGAGAGGTGACAGATAGCCTGTTAAGATAGTTTCTTTCTCTGTTAACACAGTTTGGATATTGTTACCCATGGAGTGAATCTATTCAACACCAGCAGCAGAAACCCTAATTTAGTTTTGAAATTATGTGCCATTTTGCTCTGCAATTACACTGTCCTTTAGATGAATCTGTATTACATCTATAACTACCCAATCTCTACATGTAGAACTGAATAGATCAGCTGCACTTTATGCAACTGATCTATTTATAACACCCATTTATGATAAAAACTCTCCAGAAAGTGGGCATAGAGGGAACCCATTTCAACATAATAAAAGTCATATATGACAAAACCACAGCAAACATCATTCTCGATAGTGAAAAACTGAAAGCATTTCCTCTGCGATCAGAACAAGACAAGGATGTGCACTTTTGCCACTATTATTCAACACAGGCTTGGAAGTCTTAGCCGTGGCAATCAGAGAAGAAAAAGAAATAAAAGGAATCCAAATTGGAAAGGAAGAAGTAAAATTATCACTGTCTGCAGATGACATGATACTATACATAGAAAACCCTAAAGATGCTACCAGAAAATGACTAGAGTTCATCAATGAATTTGCTAAAGTTGCAGGATATAAAATTAATACACAGAAATCTCTTGCACTCCTATACACTAACAATGAAAGATCAGAAAGAGAAATCAAGGAAACAATCTCATTTACCATCTCATCAAAAAAATAAATAAAATACTGGGGAATAAAACTACCTATGGAGGCAAAAGACCTACACTCAGAAAACTATAAGATACTGACGAAAGAAATAAAAGATGACACAAACAGATGTAGAGATATACCATGTTCTTGGATTGGAAGAATCAACATTGTGAAAATGACTATACTACTCAAAGCAATCTACAGATTCAATGCAATCCCTATCAAATTACCAATGGCATTTTTCACAGAGTTAAAGAGCAAAGAATTTTACAATTTGTATGGAAACACAAAAGACCCTGCATAGCCAAAGCAATCTTAAGAAAGAAAAATGGAGCTGGAGGAATCAGGCTCCCTGACTTCAGACTATACTACAAAGCTACAGTAATCAAGATAGTATAGTACTGGCACAAAAACAGAAATATAGATCAATGGAACAGGATAGAAAACTCAGAGATAAACCCAGGCACCTATGGACACCTAATCTATGACAAAAGAGGCAAGAATATACAATGGAGAAAAACTGTCTCTTCAATAAGTGGTTCTGGGAAAACTGAACAGCTACATGTAAAAGAATGAAATTAGAACACACCCTAGGATTTAGGATTAAAGACCTAAATATAAGGCTGGATACTATAAAACTCTTAGAGGAAAACATAGACAGAAGACTCTCTGACATAATTTGCAGCAAGATCTTTTTCAACCTACCTCCTAGAGTAATGAAAATAAAAACAAAAATAAACAAATGGGAGTTAATTAAACTTAAAAGCTTTTGCACAGCAACGGAAATCATAAACAAGACAAAAAGACAACCCTCAGAATGGGAGAAAATATTTGCAGGTGAAACAACAAAGGATTAATCTTCAAAATATACAAACAGCTCATGGTGCTCAATATCAAAAAAACAAACAATCCAGTTAAAAAATGGCCAGAAGACCTAAATAGACATTTCACCAAGGAAGACATACAGATGGCAAAGAGGCACATGAAAAGATGCTCAACATCACTAATTATTAGAGAAATGAAAATCAAAACTACAATGAGGTATCAACTCACGCCAGTCATAATGGCCATCATCAAAAAATCTACAAACAATAAATACTAGAGAGGGTGTGGAGAAAAGGGAACCCTCCTACGCTGTTGGTGGGAATGTAAACTGGTACAGCCACTATGGAGAATGCTATGGAGGTTCCTTAAAAAACTAAAAATAGAGCTACCATATGATCCAGCAATCCCACTACTGGGCATATACCCAGAGAAGAACATAATTCAAAAAGACACATGCACCCCAACGTTCATTGTAGCACTATTTACAATAGCCAGGTCATGGAAGCAACCTAAGTGTCCATCGACAGAGGAATGGATAAAGAAGATGTGGTACATATATATAATGGAATATTACTCAGCCATAAAAAAGAACAAAATAATACCATTTGCAGCAACATGGATGGACCTAGAGACTGTCATACTGAGTGAAGTAAGTCAGACTCAGAAAGACAAATATCATATGATATCACTTATATGTGGAATCTAAAAAAAGGGTACAAATAAACTTATTTACAAAACAGAAATAGAGTTACAGATGTAGAAAACAAACTTATGGTTACTGGTGGGTAAGGAGGAGGAGGGATAAATTGGAAGATTGGGATTGACACATACACACTACTGTATATAAAATAGATAACTAATAAGGACCTAATGTATAGCACAGGGAACTCTACTCACTGATCTTTAATGGCCTATATGTGAAAAGAATCTAAAAAGAGGGGATATATGTGTATGTATAACAGATTCACTTTGCTGTACACCTGAAATTAATACAACATTGTAAATCAACTATCCCCCAAAAATATTTTTTAAAAACTCTAAATAATGTTCCAAGTGATGGTATATGATAATTTATTACCCATTTCATTAGAGTTGGGAATAAATTACTCCTAATCACTCACTATTAAAAATATGATCTTTGCACATAAATAACGTTCTTCTGCAGTTTTCTAAACATAAATTCACAAAGAGATTACTTGATCACAAATATTTTTATGGGTTAGAGAAATATAATAACAATTTTTTATCACCAAAGGAAGGGAAGCTTTATCACTAAAGTCTTTGTACTAATTTAAAATGAGGTAAATGTTTTATTTTTGTTTAGTTATTGGTAATTCAATGTTTCTTGCTTGTTTACCAAATTTCCTGTGTTCATTATCTGTTTCTGTTTTTCAACCATTTGCCTGCTTGGGGTCTTGGAGTTTTCTCACACAGTTGAATAAATTCTTTATATGGTATGGATAGTAACACTTTGCATACCATATATGATACAAATATTTTTTTGTCCATCTTCTATTTTTAGGTTTGGCAGTTTTTGAATTCAGAGATTATATTTTTTTATAGGCAGCATCTGTTAATATTACTCTTTGCAATTTCTGAAGTGCTGCTTTATCCCTCTGCGATTAGGGTAAGTTCTGTATCTTTTTTTGGTGCTAGTTTTTCCTGTTATTTTTTTTTCTATTTAATTCGAGGTTTATTTGGGTGTATTTTGGGTTATTTTGTTTTAGTTACCCCTACACCACTTATTACATAATTTTGCTTTTCCCATTTGTTAATGATCCTTATATTAAAATAGATTCTACTTCTGTATTTGCTATTCTGTTCTAAAAATAACATTGCCATTTTTACAGCTTCTACACACTCCTATAATAACATATTCAAAATATGCTAGAGCTAGGCAGCCAAACGTGGTTCTTATTTCCAGACTATTTAAAAAATATGTTTTTTCCAAGATCTGACATGACAGTAATTGACACCAAGCAGCAGAAGCAGTAGAGAATTCATTCCAAGATCAATCTGTGTTCAAGACCATAGGAGTAAGTAGGGGATCGTGCAGGGTGTCCAGTGCTTTAAGGACACAGCAGCTGTACCCTTCCAGATGGTTCTTGTGGCATGATTTTGGCTGTGTTTCTGGCAGTTCTAGCTTCACGGTTTTCTAACCATCTTCTGGGCCTGATTCTTCCACCTTCTCAAAGATTCTGAATATATAAATAGTATCCCTTCAGTAAATTTCTTTGATGATTAGAGTTAGTTTCTGGTACTTGCAACTAAAAAACCTCACTAATGCTTAATCTATTCTATTCTATTCTATTCTATCTATTATATATATTTTTTACAAAGAGACGTTTTATTTGCATTGTTACAGCAACGCGTCCCAGGAGCGGACGGATCCTCAGCACACAGCTCACTGAGCTGCAAGCAATGAGTCAGAGGGAAACAATTATTGTACACAGTGCAGACAAAGGATCATCCCAAGCCTCAAAGAGAAGACGTAAAATCACTTTACAAAAAAGTAAATAAAAATAACACCCATTTTTCTATTTTAAAAAGTGCCATCTCTCGAGTGGCAGAGGATGGAAAGCCCCAGGACCCGGTGACCCAGTAGCCCTGATGCTCGAGGGGCCGGGCCTGCTCTGTTTTCTAAAGCTTAATATAAACGTCCCAGATCTTCATCTTTCATACTCCTTCTCTACAATTTTCGTTCCTACTAATTTCTTCAGTGCGTCAGCCTCACAGCTACCAGCCTTCATCAAAACATTAAGACCAGAGACTCCCTTTGTAAGGCTTAAATCTGAGTAAAGAGACAAAACACCGAATCTTAAAAAGTCAAAGGATAGTGGAGCCAGTGCCAATGAACTTCTTTTAAATTAAGGCATTTCTTTCTTTCTTTTTTTTTTTTTTTACTGTGCTACAATGTGAACATGCTTTTTCCTATTTTCCTTATTCTTATTGTTAAGCTTGTACCAAATTTTCCTCATCATAGGAACCACCTCGAGCACTTATTAAAAGTAGAGAGTCTTAGAATCTTGGAGATACTCAGTATGTTCTGACTGATATGCAAGAATGTTCATTTTCAATACGTTCCTTTATTATCCCCACACATGCATTTCCACAGTCCCAGATGTTCTTGTAGTCAGGCAATTTTGGAAAACACTGTCCTAGCTTTAATTCCTAGAAGACTTGCTAGGCCAATGGTCCATTTTTGTGAAAAGGGTAAAATCCACCACCTCTTTTTTTTTTTTTTAAAGGAAAAGGAGTTCAGTGTTTTCATATGCCTTTTTGGAATTGACAGAAATGATTAATGAGCTAACAGGCTTTGTCCCAACAGACACCTGGGTTTGAATCTCAGCAGTGTGACCATGGCCTACGTCTCTATGTCTGATAGGAAGAATAAAAGCTTTCACATTAGAATACTGTGAGGATTAGATAAGGGAAAATTAGTCAAATGCTTAGTGCTAGTCAAATGACTGACACAGAGAGAGTTCCTAGTTAGTGAAAATGTTTTCCCTTTCTTCTCTTGTCTTTATTCCCATAAATCACTTTTTTTTTCAAACATAGAAAGGTAGTTACTTGACTTAACCCTTAACTACCTGTTACATGCAATATAAGATATGTTCCCTAATGTCTCACTGTTCTTTTAAGAAACTAAAACATTCAAGGAAATGGCTTATCTTAGAAACCACATTAAAATGATGAAATAAAAGAGAAATAAGGATAATAATCTTTGGGGTGAATTGCATTTTTGGGAAAGTTATGTATAACTGTGAAATGGATATTTTAGCAAATCTGTCCTAAATTTGTTCTTCTCTCTGAAGTCTAAAATAATAGCATGGCATGGTTTTTACTTATAACTTCATTAATTTTTTAAATGAGTAATACATTCAAGTGGTTCAAAATATTTTTTAAAGTATCAAATATACAGCTGAAATTGTTACACTGATATTCATAATATAAATAGGACTATAATATTCTTTTCTTTTAATATCTTTGTCTTGATTTTGGTAACAGGGTTACCCTCGCCTTGTAGGGTGAGGTGGGAAATATTTCCAATTTTTGGTTGTTTAGAAAATATTGTGTAAAACTAGGATCCTCTGTTTCTTGAAAGTTGGTAGAACTTGCTTGTTAAATAATCTAGCCCTTTCCTGGTGAGAAGATATTGCTGCAATTTCTTGAACAGTTATAGGAACATTTAATTTTTCTGAGTAAGTCTTGGTAAGATATATTTTTCTAATAATATGTCCATTTCATCTAAGATTTCAAAGTTGTTGGCAGTATTCACTTTTCTTTTTACTTTTTATCTGTAGTCACTGTTTCTGTTTCATGCCTTATATTTTTCATTTGTATCTTCTCTCTTCCTATGATCAAACTTGCTAGAGGTTTGTCTATTTTATTTTATTTTTTATCAATGTTTTGTTTTATTGATCTTCTTTATCATATTTTTGTTTTCTATTTCACTGACAGCTGCTTTTATTTTTATTGTATTTTTTCTTCTATGTTCTTTGAGTTTATTCCCTCCTTCTGATGTAAGTATTTAAAGCTATAGATCTCCCTCAAAGCACCACTTTGGCTACATCCCACAAGTTTTTGATGCATAGTGTTTTTTAATACCATTCAATTCCAGATATTTTATATTCATTATAATTTCTGCTTAAACCCCAAAGTTATTTAGCAGTGTGTTTTTGTAAAATTGTGAATGGTACAAGGATGCCCACTATCCCTATTCTAGTCAAAACTGTATATGAAGTCCTAGCTAGTATACATGTCATGAACAAACTGAGTGATCCAACTGAATAATCCTGAGGTCCAATGGGAAAAAAAAAAAGATAGGGAAATCTAACAAGCTTCCAGGTAAATGGATGAGTTATCTTTAAAGGAAAAAGAATAAGAGCTGTAGGTAGACTTCTCATTTGCAACACTGAAAGCTAGAAGTCAAAGCATTAGCATAAACAGTCTACTGAGAGAAAAGAACTCAAGTATTCTACACCTAGCTAAGTTAGCATTACATCCACCAAGTTGAGAATTATATTTTATTTTGAATTTCTAAGGAACATTTACAAAACCTGATCATGTACTCAACATAAAGAAAAGCTTAACAAATTCACAGAGGTATTATGTCACATTATTTAATCAGAATATCCCTAAGTTAAATAAATAAAAAAGTAACTCCCTTGCAAAACAAATTAGAAACTAAGAAATATATTCCTAGATAACCTTTAATCTAAGAAAAAATAAGAAATACAGAGTATTTAGATAGCATTGAAAAAATAATAATATTAAAAGCTATGAGATACAAAGTTTACTCAAACAAAAATTTATACTTTGAAATGCCTCTATTATTAAACAAAAAAGATGAGAAATAAAAGAACTTAGTAGTCCTTTCAGAAGTCTAAAAAATGAAAACAAAAAACAAAAAGAAACCAGGAAGAAAAAATTAATAAACATAGAAGTCAAAAGTAATGTCATGGAAAATAAAAGCAGTAGAAAGCATTAAAAACAAAAAACCCAAAAGCTAGTTCTTTGAAAGCCTGATAAATAATAAGAAATAAATAAAAGTAGATACCATTAAAAATCAGAAATCAGGTATCACCACAGATAGAGGAGATATTTTAAAAATAAGAGTATTACATGCCATATTATGGATACAAATCTGAAATCTTAGAGAAAAATGAATGATTTCCTGTCAAAATATAAACAATAAAAACAGCTCAGAAGAACTGAAGATTTAAATAGTCAAATTACTACAGAAAACTCTGGAAACATTAAATAATTACCATTTAAAGAGGCACCAGAATCAGATGAGTTCATAATTGAATTTTACTTAATGATACTGGGTTCACATTCAAGTTTTATCTAACCTTTAAAAAACAGACAATCAAACGTTATTAAACCTATTTACTAACATCACTTAATTTTAACACAAAACTCTAATTAGTGCCCCTTAATAAAGAAAAATTATAGACCAATCTCATTTATAAATGTAGGTACTGAACTTATAAATAAAATATAACCATGTAGAAAATGATATGTAAAAAAGTAGTATCAGGAAATTTAGTAATACGAATCCATTTTACCAGCTGGTTAAAGGAGAAAAAGCATGCTTAATATCAATAGATGCTGAAAAGGCATATAACAAAATCCAAAAGCATTCTAATAAAACATTTAAGTAAAGTTGGAATAGAAGGAAAATATTTGATTAAAAATAAACAATATTTACCAAAAACCAAACATCAAATATAATTCCAAGTGGAAAAATACCGAATGATTTCAATTAAAATCAGGAAGTAGACAAGGATGATCACTGTCACCATTATTATTTAACACAGTTTCAGAGGTTCAAATAGATTTAATAAGATATGAACAAGACAAGAAATAAGATAAAATATATAAACATTGGAAAAGAATAGATAAACTCTTTTTGGGGTGCATTGGGGCTGGTCATATAAATGCACAGCTAGAAAATCCAAGAGACACTAAATAAAAACTACTAGAAGTAATATGAGAATTTTGTAAATTTAATGGATATGAGACAAATATATAAAAATCAATAGCCTTTTTTCATCTATCAATATCAGGACATTGAGATAGAGCAAATAGTTCATTCACAGTAGATGCAAATATCATAGTCATAAGTTTTAAAAGAATGGCAAAGAAACATTCAAATAAAACTATAAAATTATATTAAAGAACATAAAACAACATAAGGACATACCATATCTTGAATGAATAAACTTTTATAATATTAAAAAGACTTAGTATCACTAAAAATGTCAATTCTCTAAAAATTAGTATAAATATAATGTAATCCCAATTATAATTCCTGTTAATATCAGAATTTAATGATATTATCTTAAAGTTTATGTGGGAGAATACCTGCTGTGAATATGTAATAAAAGTATACAGACTGGAAGAGAAAAACTTTACTAGATATCTATCAGAGTCTTTGGATTAGAGGTAAATAAATGATCTTAAAATTCAAATCAAAGAATAACTGCCTTCAAATATATATTTAAAAAGAACAAAGGAGAGAGAATAAACTTTACCAGCTATGAGAATATACTATTAAGTCAAATGAATATGATATTAATGGTACATCTAATAAATTAGTGGAACAGAAAAGAGAATACAATAATAGATACTAGCATTTGTGAAATTTTGACATATGACAGGTAGTAGGTTTATTTAGTGGGAGAAGGATGGATTATTTAATACATAATACTGATACAACTGGCTATGTATTTGGAAAGAATAAAACTGGAGCCCCAAATCCCACATCATATAAAAAATAAATTCCATATGTGCTACTGACTTAAATGAAAGAAAACCCAAGAGACCATATGCATAATCTAGGAATGGAATGGACTGTTTTAACCAAGACTAACCAGAAACAATAAAAGACATTAATTTGATGATACCCAAAAGAAAGACTTTGATATGGTGCAATTTACTGTGAAAAGTCAATAGACAAATTATACATTAGAAAAAAATTGAATATAGAAGATAATTACTTTACTATATAAACTCCTCTTAAAAATTGTTAAGGAAAATTCTAGTAATACAATAGAACATTGGCAAAATCTATGAATAGGTAATTCACAAGAGAAAGATTAAAATATCTGATTTTAAAGTTTGTATCTAGTTCCATATTGCTTCCAAGTTCATGTGACAACTTCTCTTCTCTTTCAGAATCAGTTCCTCTCCAGATTTCTCTAGTCTGTGGTGTGCTCCCATCACTAAAGACTTCCAAGCAAAGAAGTTCAGAGCCTTCTGTGACTTCTTTCTCGCCCTTGTCTACTCAGCCAGGTGTTTACCTCTCTATTCCTGGGTAGTCCTCTCAACCCTGATTCTATTTAAGCCTTCCCAGTGTGGCCATGGAGGGGGCCAAGGAGACATAGTGGGACAAGCATGAGTCTTGGAGTCCAACTAGGTTTGCTTTCACTCCCTGCCACTTACCAGCTATGTGGGAACAAGTATGTTACCTCTCTGGACCTTCATTCTCTCCTCTGTAAGATGGGATAATTATACCTGCTATTCATGATCATTGTGAGAAGTGACAGAAGTAATTTATGTACAGTGCTAACATGGTTTCTAGCACACATTAGGACCTAAAAAATGTTAGTTCTCTACCCTACTTCAGTTTCTTATGGTTAGTCTAGGGACCGGGTTACCAGCAATGATATTTTCTAAATGGCTACCTGACTCCAATTTCTTGATATTTGGAACACCTCCATATGTTGATAGTAGCTTAATTTTGCTAAAACACTGCTCATGTTATATCATTCTCCTGATTACCAATTTTCAAAGATTCCTTACTGCCTTCAGGAAAAAGTACAAACCCCATAGCCTTACTGTTAACATACTCATTGTTCTAAGGTAAAAAATTTAAAACCTTGCCCAAGGTTCCCAAAACATAATTTTTAACCTTTTCATTTGGGAAAATGCCTAAAAATTTGGAATCACCTTATATAACAGCATATGCTATATTTTCCTTCAGTACTCTAAACCACCATCCACTGGGAATAATGATATACAAAAGAAAATTCTACTTTGTTTTCCTGAAATCTCACTTTGTACTTGAAATGTCTTTAATATATTCACTTAATACTTGCCAATCTAAATGGCAGAATAGGAATGGATGATAGCAAACATTTATCACAGAAACAGTTATTGGCATTGTTATTAATAATTAGGCATATTTACAACACAAACTAGTTAAAACAAGATTTTGTTGTGATCATGAGAGAAATAAAAATTTAGACATTATTTTATTATGTCTAGTTGCTAACAGCAGCAAAAAATAATTCTTTTACCTAGTACTTCCTTTTGCAAGTCATGGCATCTGGTTTGCAAGTTTACTTCCTGTTGTTTGGATGTCTCAATTTGCTGAGATCTCAATATGGCTGCATCTGACAACAATTTCAGATTTTTCATTTCCTCTTCAAGGCATACATTATTTCTCTGGGACACTGTCAAACTTTTATTTAGCATCTTTATTTCTGTAAAGAAAATTCAAAGTTTACAAATAGATAACACTGGATCATAAAACATTTCTTAAAAAATGATTATTTTCTTTTAGAAAATGAATAGTTGAAAGCCAACATGACTTCTCTGAGAGTATAGTGACACCTAACCAAAAAGTTAAATGTTAATTTAGTAGTTATTCTGAAAAATAAGTGAAAAAAGGATTGTATTGCTAAATGATGCATGAAACCTTTTAGTAGTTTTTTTAAGCCTTTAAATTGTATTAAATGGCAATCCTGCCTGCTTTTTAAATACACGAATGAATAAAATAATATCCATGTAATGTTCTGGGTTTTATTGAAATTAAATTGTTTTCTTGGCAACATGGTTCAGAAAAGTAAATTTAAATGTGTTAGCATGAGCTGGTTGGGAAGTATTTCTAGGAGATAACTAGGACATATTCTATACAAATTATGAAGAAAGGTGGTAGGGGTGGAGAGAAATAAAAGGATATAGTGTCTAAAACTAATAAATTTATGGGCAGAAAGTATTAGCTAATATATCTTAATGGTTCTAATAACACTCTGTCCCCTCAAAATAAGGGCAGAATTTCATCATAGCAATCAATTCTCATTATTCTATCTACTTAGATTAAGTTTAATAACAATATGCCTTCACAGCATTATGTAGATTTAAATGTGCTAATTTTATATAATTTTGTGAGAAATTCATGGAACATTTTATCCTTCAGAATGCTAATTATCAAGGTCTCCTTTGCTTAGTGTTTTCAGCACTGCTGCCTTAAGCCACCATTATAATATACAAACACACATGCAATAATAATAAAAATACTATAAAATTTGTACAACAACAATTAACTGAACTGATGAGGATGTGATCTACATGAAAATCTGGACAGTCTGCTTTTTCAGAGAGCTCACGTGGCATTTCTTCCTTGCTTAGCTCATCCTGGACTATGTGATGGGTTTAGTGTGTTATTGGGTGTCAAAGGAGGTTGGCTTGGTTTACTGGTCTCGGAGCCATCACAGCAGAAATAGTAGCCACATGGGCCAGCGAAGACCAGAAGTAGACATCCATGGGACAGACATGGCTGCAGAGGCAATATGGTCAGTAAATGGTTACAGGAGAAGTAAAGCAGTACGCTGAACAGAGCACAGAGAAGAGAGCATGCCCCAAGGGATGGTGATGAGTAGGATCAGGAATGTGGTCTAAGGAGAGAAAAGCAAAATGCCTTTCTGTGGGAAGAAAGTACATCTGGAAGAAAAAGTGGCATTTAAGGTAGACCTAGGGCATGAACACAAGGGGTCTTGGCACCATCATCACCTTTAATTCCTACTCAAAATGGAAAACCTAGAGAAATAAATTGGCAGGGATCAAATAAGTGGGGGTCTACTATATTCCAATGGTTCCTTTATATGGGAATATTTTCCCCTAGGAATAGCTATATGCTTCTAAAAATTTATGGATATGTTCCCATTTGTGTGAGGAAAGCTACTAACACAGTAGTACATAGAATTTTTTTTTTTTTATGTAGTTAAAGAAAATAAGGAGGTTGCAATTTTTCTTCAGGCCCAAGAAGTCTTCCTGGGTAATTTTTCTAGCCAAAATGGTAGTTTCTTATGGCTGAATAAACTGTACCATATCGTAACCATATCTGTCTATGATTAAGTCCGAATGACACTGCAGAGGAGTGCACACATGCTGTGACCTATTTATCGTTTGCCAGAATGGTACTGCTTAGGTTCACAGGCTGACTCTCTTAGTGTACATTACTATCTGTCTCTAAAATAACTCCTTGTGTCAATGTCACTTTCTATCTGACATTAAAAGCATAAGAATTTGTAATACAAATTCATTTGTGAAATATATTCTAACACATGGAAAAGTACAGTAAGATTTTTAACAGGAGGTTTCTAACATGGAAATAGGAGAGTAAACTCAATGGGGGTCAATTAACTCACCCTTGGCAAATTATATATCCCCTGTACCCATGGCAATCCTGGTGTCAAATGCTTAATCCTACTTTCATCATTAATACAACTTCATAATTGCCACTTATGTGTCCCAATTTGGGTTCATAAATTATGATCAACCTATTCTGGTCATTGTACCCACCATACACTTTCCCTGTCTTTGCACTGTCCCATGAAGAAGGTCCTCCTAGCCTCATACGTTGGACCTACCACAGCTCTTAGGCTATCTCTGCCTGGAAATCTTTTCTGACCAGATCTGTAACTTGCGCCAGTTACACTATTTCTATGGCACTGATCATATGCATACATGTGACCTACTATTTGACTGTAAGTTATTTTAGGCCAGAGGTAATATCCCATTCATTTTTTATTCCTCCCATAATTTCTGCCACAACATTCTAGAATTAACAGAAGCTCAATAAATAGCTACTAAATGAGTAAAGGCATTATTGCACAAAGCTTCTAATATATCACTAGTTGAAAATCCTAAATATGTGTTTATCCTAACTCTCCCTTCACTTCAGAGGCAAGCATTTTGAGCTGCAAATTATTTAATGTAAGACTTGATAAGGCAGTAAACACACACATCTAAAAGAAGGAAACATTTTTAATAGGATAAGCAAATAGGCCTATTCTATCCCCAATTTCATCAATTTTATAAAAAAATGTGGACTACATTTCTAAGCCTAATTCAGAACTTGAATTTTAAAAGTTCAAGAGCTATTCGGTCAAGAGCTATTTTGAGAGTGGAAGCAAATTGATTCTATGCTTGCTAAAATATTCTGCCTTGGTAAAAATATTATTTTTTTCTGAAATTTCTTCTACTAAAATAGCTATGCTCTGATTTGAGAAAACCTAATCTATGAAAACTTAGACTTAAAAATATTGATTACATAAAGTGATAACCACTAATTAGAAGAATAGGAAATACCTCACTTGTATCTTCTACTTAATATTCAGCATACTTTGTCAGCAAGAAAATATTAAACAATGCATTTTTCTAGAAACTTCCTTCCTATTTTGGACTTTGATTTTAAATGTAAATTAATTTTAATGTGAAAATCTTTTAAAGTATCTGAATAATGTGTGCAGTGTATACGGGGTTTACTATATTTATTAGTTTGCTAGGGCTGCCATAACAGAGTATCACAGACTGGGTGGCTTAATCAATAGAAATTCATTTCTCACAGTTCTGTTGGCTAGAAGTCTGAGATCAAGATGTCAGGGTTGGTTTCTTCTGAGAGTCATAAAGGACAGATCTGTTCCAGGCCTCTCTACTTGTCTTGTAGACGGCCACCTTCTCCCTGTGTCTTCACATTGTCTTCTCTGTGTGTGTGTCTGTTTCTAAATTTCCTCTTCTTGTAAGGATACCAGTCATTTTGGATTAGAGCCCACCCGTTTAAATTTAATTGTTTCTTTAAGAACCCTAACTCCAAATATAGTTATATTCCAAGGTACCAGGGAGTTAGGACTTCAACATATGAATTTGAGAGAGATACATTTCAGCCCATAATGCTATATTTTAGAATAATTATTGGCATTTATGTTGTGATTAAAAATATGCAAAAATAGGTGAGCATGTGGAGCATAGAAGATAAAATGGAAAACTGAAAACAACGGAGTTAGTATAGAGGAATTAGGAGTTTATTTTACTTCTTATAAAAATGTTTCAAGTTTTATTTTACATCAACTTTTCAAATGAAGAACTATGCCGTGCAGAATCAACTCACACCATAAGGATGTATCCATGTGATCACAAATAAAACCTAGTATTGAAAAAAAGTATGTTATTTAAAATGTTTGTAATATTGTCAAAGTTTATAGCCAATAAATGTTTTTAGCTTTTAAAGTAAGTGTGACAGAATTTGCTAGCTGATGCAAGTATAATTATTAGCATTAATCTCATACAATCAATTTTTTTGCCTTGATAAAATTTTTCTGTTGCTCTTAGTCCTGTTAGCTTAGTCAATGAACTTAAAATTATGTTATATCATTAAGTTTTTAGGAAGCTTCTATAACCTTATTACCAAGGCAAGCTGATATAAAATAATATTTAAAAACTCTGAAACACTAGATTTATTATTTAATGAAGGAGTCATAAAACACTATATAGGTTACTTTTTAAAAAACTATTTTGAAATACTTAGAGATTTACAGGAAGTTGTAAAGAAATGTATAGGAAGGTCCTGTGCTGCTTTTATTCCTCCTCTCCCCATGTTGACATTTTGTATAACTACAGTACTCTATCAAAATTAAGAAACTGCTCTTGGTATAATCCACAGAGCGAATTCAGATTTCACCAGTTATACACACCTTTCTCTCTGTGTGTGTGTGTGTGTGTGTGTGTGTGTGTGTGTGTGTGTGTGTATAGCTCTATGCAATTTTATCACATATGTAGCTTTGTATAACTACCAACACGACCAAAACATAGGATTATTCTATCACCACAAAGCTACCTCCTGCTACCCCTTTATAGCCACACCTACTCCTATCCCCACCACCATCCCTAATCCCTGGAAACAACTAATCTGTCCTCCTTCTCTATAATTTTGTTATTTCAAGAATGCTACATAGACTCATATAATATGTAACCTTTTTGAGGCTGGATTTTTTTCATGCAGCATAGTCCCTTGAGCATGTATTAATAATCTGTACCTTTTTTATTGCTGAGTAGTATCCCAGTTTGCTCTTCATTCACTGAAGGATATTTGGGTTGTTTCCAATTTTGGTTATTA
This sequence comes from Phocoena phocoena, assembly GCF_963924675.1. Taxonomy (NCBI): domain Eukaryota; kingdom Metazoa; phylum Chordata; class Mammalia; order Artiodactyla; family Phocoenidae; genus Phocoena; species Phocoena phocoena. The sequence continues at coordinate 38,400,563 of NC_089222.1, read as the reverse complement.
TGAATAAAGCTGCTATGAACGTGTATGTACAGGTATCTGCATAAACTTAGGTTTTCATTTCTTTGGGACAAATGCCTAAAAGTGCAACAGCTGGGTCATGTGATAAGTGTGTGCCTTTTTAGTTTTAGAGGAAATTGAAAAATTATTTTCTAGAATGGCTGTACCATGTTACATTCCCACCAGCAATATTGATTTGGTTTCTCTGATCCTTGCCAACACTTGCTTTGCTCAATTAAAATTTTAGACATTGTAGTAGATATGCAGTAGTATCTCATTACGGTTTTAATTTGCATTTTCCTAATGACTAATGATATTGAACATATTTTTCTTGTGCTTATTTGCCACCTGTATATCCTCTTTGATGAAATTTCTGCTCATTTATTTTGCCCATTTTCTAATTGCACTATTTTTTTGATGTAGAGCTTTGAGAGTTTACAAAAAATAGATTCTAGATACAAGCCATTTGTCAGATATGTGCTTTGCAAACATTTTCTCCCAGTCTGTAACCTGTCTTTCCATTCTTTTAACAGGGTCTTTCACAGAGGAAAAGTTTTTAATTTTGCTGTGGTCCAATTTACCAATTTTTCCTTTTATGTATCATGCTTTTAAGTTCAAGTCTAAGAATCCTAGATTATACAGATTTTCTTTTTTTTCCTAAAAGTTTAATAATTTTGTATTTTACATTTAAGTCTATGATCCATTTTGAGTTAAATTTTTTATAAGGTGTGAGGTTTGGATCAAAGTTTTTGATATCCAGCACCACTTGTTGAAAGGCTAGGCTATCCTCTACTGAAGTGCTTGTGCACCCTTTTCAAAAACAAGTTGGGCTGTATAAAACATATAAGCTACAAGGATATGTTGTAAAATACAGGGAATATAGTGAACAATTTATAATAACTATAAATGGAATATAACCTTTAAATATTGTGAATCACTATGTTGTACACCTGAAACTTATAAAATATTGTACATCAACTATACCTCAATAAAAAAAAAACCTAGTTGGGCATATTCGTGTGGGTCTAAATAAATATATATACATATATATTTATTTTTAAAATTTTATTGTGAAATAATTGACATTCATCACTGTATAAGTTTAAGGTGTACACCATGATGGTCTAATTTACATAGAGTGTGAAATGATTACCACAATAGGTTTAGTAACACCCATAATTTCATATAGATACAATAAAAAGAAAAAAAATTCTCCTTGTGATGAGAACTCTCAGGATTTACTCTCTTAACAACTTTCCTATATATCATAGAGCAGTGTTAACTATAGTCATCATGTTGTATATTATGTCCCTAGTAATTATTTATCTTATAACTGCAAGTTTGTACATTTTGACAACCTTACTCCAACTCCCCCTCTCCCTCCCCACCTCCACCTCTCATAGCCACAAATCTGATCTCTTTTTCTATGAGTCTGGTGTATAGTTTTTCTTATTTGTTTATTTATTTATTTAGGTTCTACATATGAGGAGATCATACAGTATCTGTCTTTCTCTGACTTATCGGGTTGGCCAAAAAGTTCATTCGGGTTTTCCATAAGCTGTAACAGAAAAACCTGAATGAAATTTTTGGCCATCCCAATGTTTCACTTAGCATAACATCTTCAAGGTCAATTCATGTTGTCCCAAATGTCCCAATGTTGTCCCAAATGGTAGGATTTCCGTTTTTATGGCTGAATAATATTCCATTGTATATATGTATATATATATATACACACACACACACACACACACACACACGCACACACACACCCATTCACCCATTAATGGATACAGGTTGTTTCCATGTCTTGGCTATTGTAAATAATACCACTATGAACATAGGGGTACAGATATATTTTGGAGTTAGTGTTAATAAACTTAGGTAAAAGCTTAATTGAATACGCAAGACAACAAACTAGAAATAAGTAACAGTAACAAAATAAAAGGGTAACAAAATAAAAGGGTGTCATTATAACTGACATTAAGCCCTTATAATTTTTGTAAATAGGAAATAAACCAAAATAAAATTATAACATTTTAACAGTTTTAAAGTATAAAAAGTTCATTTCACTATTTATACCAGCATTGTCCAACAGAAATACAATGCAAGCCACATATATACATTAAAATTTTCTAGTAGCCACATTAAAAATGTAAAAAGAAACATGTAAAATTAATTTTAACAGTGTACTTTAATTCCACATATCCAAAATACTACCATTTCAAAGAGAGGCTAGAGCCACATTCAAAGTGCTCAATAGCTCTGTGTGGCTGGTGGCTACAATATTGGACAATGTAGGTCTATATACTTCCTAGGCTTTTGGTCATCTTTTTGTGTAGGTGTGATAGTTACTCAAGCTTTATAAGAATTAACCTTCAAAAGCATTACAGTCTAGTTTCTCTGAACCTAAATTTAAGATAAAGATTATTTACTTAAAATTCTATATTGTGAAATTGGCATGTTTATATATTTTCTAGAACTGCTGCTAAATTTAAAGTGTGCTCAAATTGATCAGAGATTATAAAAAGGCAAGCATCAGCATATTTGTCGTTTTGCATATACTGGTACATGTTTGTATATCTGTGCCCTGAGGCTTCAATTGTGCTGATAACATTGAGTAAGAAGAAATTTTTTTAAAAAGAGGGGGAAAAACCCTTACAATAATATAGCTTCACTTTCACACACCCCAACTGTTATGGTCACTAAGCTCTTGCTTGGAAATTAAATATACTGTCCTTGTGTATGTATTTCCATCTCTGAGCTTCTGCAATCACCACTGTGTAACTTCCAAACAAAGCCCTCACACTTCTGATATAAAAGCAATATGATTTATTATAATGGTAAATGTTAAAGTTAAGGGTTGAAAACTACCTCCTGTCTTCTCATGTTAGATAAAATGTAAAATGTAATACTACTTGATTCTTCAATACCACTTTTAGGAATTAACTATGTTAAATTAAAAAAATGGGACAAGATCATAGAGATTCATGAGTAAAGATGTTCACTGAAACCTTATTTATAAAAGCAAAAACTATGATCAACCTAAATGTCCACAAATAGAAAGCCAGTTAAATAGGTTAAGATACATTCCTACAATGAGATGCTATGTCAACATAGTTTACACAGTTAGTTGGCATGACTGTATATTTACATGATATATTATTAAGTATATATATCTATGTGGTGAAAATAAAGATTAGAAAGTTCTATATTAAAATGTTAACAGCAAATATCTTTGTGTAATGAGATTGTAGATGATGTTCACTTCCTTCCTTATTCTTTTTCTGTATTTTCTATGTTTTAACATTGAGGCTGTTTTATGTTTATAGTCAGAAAAATCCTTAAAGGCATTTGAATTTGAGGGAAAAAAAAGAATTATCAAGTTTTGCATTTCCCTCCTTAAAGTTCAAAAAATAAGTTTCAAACAAGCTTTAAAAATCAGATTGAGAATTTTACTACTGATAGTAACCCATGGCTGCAGGCAGACGCAACTCATAAACAAAGCCTCTCCTTTCTCCTTACTCTCTCTCCCTAGATATAGAAGTAATAAGTGAGCCTTATCAAAAACATTTAGAAAATACTCAGAGGTTTTAAAAGGAACATAAAAATTATCAGATTTAATCTGGGTTAAAATTTGGGTGTCCTTTATTTCCATTTAAATTCTACAATGTTCACTGAGCACCTACTCTGTGACAGGCAAAATTCTCTTAAAACACTAGGAAGACAGCATTCAGCAAAGCCATCAAAATTCCTGTCCTCCTGGAGATTATAGCCTAGTGTGAGGAGTCTGGCAGTAAACACATAAATCAGTAAATGGATAAGAATATTTCTGACAGTGGTAAATGTTATTAAAAATGAAACAGAAAAATAGGATAGAGAAGTGTAAGGGAAGACTACTTTAACTAGGATGGCCAGCAAAGATCTCTCTGAAGAGGTGACATCTGAACCAAGACGTAAGTCATAAGAAAGGGCAGCTACTTGTTCTGGGAGACCCTTAGCTAATCTCCCCTTCATGTACCTGCAGTACTTCCCTCTGTCCTTATATTATATGGGTCACATTCAGAGAGAATAAAGTGACTGAGCTTTTAAAGTGAGGAAGGAGTAATATTCCTCCATGCAGAGGGGTTGTCAGTACCTCCTTGCTTTTCTATCTCTTTCTGTGATTGTGACATATTTCAGTCTATGTGCTCCTCTGTGGTTTACCTAAACTAAGTCCTAAAGTTGACAATTAGCTTAAAAGATTCCCCCAAAGAAATCATGCATTAGGAAAGATACTGATAATGCAACAAAAATGAAAACAGAAACAGGTAGAGCTGATGCTTCTTCTATTCTGGTATGACTGAGTTCATCATTACTGACATCATGAGGTAAATATTCTATAATAAGATGTGACAAGACACTCAAAAATGAGAAAGTTATTGAGAAGTGATTTGAATGTGGATTAATATCCTCTATATGTGTCCCATTAAAATGGCTAAAATTTAAAAGATTGACAACACTAGGTGTTGACAAGGATATGGAGCAACTAGAACTCTCATACTTTGCTGGGAGGGATTTAAAAGGATCAACCACTTTGGAAAACTATTGGGTAGTTTCTTAAAAAGTTAAATATAACCTACCATAAGACCCAGCCATTCTACTCCTAGGTATTTACTGGAAAGAAACAAAGGCATATATTCATTAAAAGATATATGTGAATGTTCAAATAATGGAAATGACGCATAAAATAGAGTATATCTATATTATTAACTGTAGTGGACACTGTCAGTGCCCCGCCCATATCCCTTGAACCTTTCAGTGTTCTTCTACCGACTTCCAGTTCCCACTATTTGCATCTCTGTGCTGGAGGAATCTTTTCCCTGGAACTGCAGAAAATAGCACTTCCCACCAAATGGCAGACTACAGGTGCCAAGGAGTTTACACTGTCTGGGAGCAGCCCTTAACCAATGACTCTTGGGAGTTGATGTCCAGCTCCCTCACTCTTTGAGTGAGGAATTCTGAGGCATGTGTTTTAAACCATTTCTCAGTTTCTTCATGGGATTAAGCTCCAGTTGCCCACTGCAATAGTGCAACCTTTATTGGCCCCCTTTCTGTCCCTATACCTGCGTGACCTTCACTTCGCAAATAAACTACCTGCACTTATACCTTTGATTCAATGTCTGCTGAACTAAGACACTTTTTTAAAGGTAAAGTATTAAAAATTAACAATTTTTGCAGTTGAAAACATGGTTGTTATAATATTCATCTGTATTTGTCCAAATTTAATTCTCAAAATTAGTTAAAAATTTTAAGAGTATTATCATATACAACTCATTTCTAAAGGCACATATTATATAATAAAATTAGGAAACTGAAGTTATATGGTTAGAATGCTTTCTTTTTCTAACATTTAACTATAAAAAATATATAATATACAGAAAAGTTGGAAGAACTGTACTGTGAACTCAAATACACACACTACCTAGATTCTTCAATTAACATTTTACTCTATTTGCTTTATAACATAGTTATTCCTCTATCCATCTTACATATTTATGCATTTCAAGATAAGTCAATATATTTGACTCCCTAAATACTTCAGCATGCACACTGTTAATTAGCGTTCAATATAGATTTCTAATTTTTGAGTGAAATTTACCCACAAAGAAATGCATAAATCTCAAATGTACCAACAGATGAGTTTTGAAAAATACATCCACTGTGTAACCCAAACCTCTATCAAAATAGAGAGCATTACTATCACCAAAGAAAGTGCCTTCATGCCCCCTTTCTAGTCAAGCCTCCCCTCTGAGGTAACTTCTGTTTTTTGTTTTTTTGTTTTTTTTCCCACTATAGATTAGTTTTGCCTATTCTAGAACATCATATAAATGGAATCTTACAATGTGCATTATTTGTGTAAGGTTACTTTCAGGCAGCGTAATATTTTTGATGTTTATCCAAGTTACTGCATTACTGTAGTTCATTCTATATTCCATTGTTTATTCAGCCGTTTTTTTGATAATCCATTCTACTGATGTACTTCTCAGCTTTTACCAACTTAAGGCTATTTTGAATAAAGCTTGAATAAAATTGCTGAATATTTTTATGGACATATGTTTTCATTTGGGGGAGATGGTAAATTCCAAAGAGAAGAATTTCAGAGACATCAGACAGATGTATCTTTAGTTTTATAAAAAAAACTGTCAGATCCTTTTTCAAAGCGGCTGTAACATTTTATACTCTCACCAATTTGTTTGAGAGTTCCAGTTGCCCTCCTTCCTCACCAAAATTTGCTGTTGTCATTTTTTTTCATTTTAGCCAACGTAGTGTGTATGTACTGGTATCTCACTGTGGTTTCAACTTGCATTTCCCTATGACTCATAATGCTGAGCACCTTTTCATGTCCTTATTGGCCATTTGTTTATCTTTCCTTGTAAAGTGTCTATTCAAATCTTTTGGCCATTTTTGCTTGGATCACTTGTCCTTTTACTATTGACTTGTAGGTGTTCTTTATGTAACCTGGACAGCAGTCCTTTGTCACAGATTTTCGGAATATTTTCTCTGTCTGTGGCTTACCTATTCATTTTCTTAATGGCATCTTTTGATGAGCGGAAGTTTAAGTCTAATTCATCAATTTTTGTTCTTTTGTTATTCTTACTTCTGTGTCCTATCCAAGAAACCTTCATTTACTATCAATTCATGAAGATATTTTCCTGTTTCTCCTTTTATTGTTTTAGCTTTTATATTTAGCTCTGATTAATCCTGAATTAATTTTTATGGAGTTAAGGAGTCAAGGTATATTGTCCTATATGGCTATTCAGTTGTTCCAGCACAATTTGTTGAAAGACTTTCTTTTTCCCATTGAATTGTTTTGGTGCCTTGTCAAAAGTGAAATGAACATTATCAACAGGGGTCATTTACAAGGCTATTTTGTTCCATTGATCCATTGTTGATCCATATGCCAATATTACACTGACTTGTTTACTGTGATTTTATAATAAATCTTAGAGTCAGATGATGTTAATTCTCCATTATTATTAGTGTTTTATATAGCTTTTTGTATTTTTTTAGTGGTTGCTCTAGGGATTATACATCCTTAATTTCTTAGTCTACATAGAATGAATGTTGCACCATGTCACATAAAATACAAAAAGCGTGCAACCATATGGATCTATTACCCCATCCCCCTGTCCTTTATGCTCTAGCTGTCATATGTTAAATCAATATACTTTATAACCTCCACCATATAATATTATAATTCTTACTTTAAATGAGCATAGACAGTTTTTCAATTCAAAGGAAAAAAGAGTTTCATATTTACTGATATTTATTACTTATGGTACATTTTAACCCTTCCCTGGAGCTCTGTTCACTTTTTTCAGTATTTATCTCTCTTCTTCAAATTGAATAATTTCTATTAATCTATCTTAAAGTTCATTGATTCTTTCTTTGGTAATCAAAATATGCTATAAAAGTCTATCCAGTAAATTTTTATTTTAGATATTGCATATTTTAATTCTTGACTTTCCAATTTTTAATAGTTTCTTGCTGAGATTTTCTCTCTTTTCATTCATTATTAGCTTATTTTCCTCTATGTCATTGAACATAGTTAACAGCTGATTTGAAATCCTAGTCAGCTAATTATATCATCTGGCCCACCTCAGGGTTGGTCTCTATTGACTATCTACTCTTTTGAGTAGAAGCCATTTTCCTGTTTCTTCCCAGTTCAAGTAGTTTTGGATTGTATCCTAAACATTGCGGATGTTATGTTATGGAGACTCTGGATTCTGTTATGGTCCTCTAGAGTGTTGATTTTTTTTTTTTTTTTTTTTTTGGTATTGCTTTGTTTTAACAGGTAGTTAACTTGGCTGAACTCATATACTAAAGACTGTTTCCCCTAGGGTAGGTAGCAGGTAATGTCAATTGCTTTAGCCTTAGATGAGCTACTTAAGAGTCTTCCCTGTACACACGTATTTTAGGGATAAGCCAGAGATTTGGGAAGAGTTTATATGTGTAATTTGAGCTCTCACTTTCTATCTCTTTTCGAGGATATCCTCTCACTTCTCAAAGCTGGGACTGCCTTGATCTCTGTTCTCCAGTCCTAAAGCCAAAAAGACTATAGATTTCTATCAAAGTTCTAGCTTCCCTGCTTGGAATAGATTGTACCCTGCCCTCAATCTAACAGCCATAAAAAAAAACACCAAAACAAACAACAAACAAGGAATTCACCCAGTGCTATCCCCTTCTTTCAATTAAAAAAATAATAGATTTTTTTAGTTCAGTTTTAGGTTCATAGTAAAATTAAGCAGAAAGTACAGAGAATTCCCAGATACTCCCTGCCCCCCACACATGCATAGCTTTCCCCACCATCAACATCCTGCACCACAGTGGTACATTTTTTTACAATTAATGAACTTACATTGGCACATCATTACCATCCCAAATCTATAACTTACATTAAGGGTACATTCTTGGCGTTGTATATTCTATGGGTTTTGGCAAAATGTATAAAGACACCTATCCACCATTATACTATACAAAAATAGTTTCACTGCCCTAAAATACTCCATGCTCTATCTATTCATCCTTCCTTCCTACCCTGGCAACCACTGACCTCTTTACTATTTCCATAGTTTTGCCTTTTCCAGAATAGTCATATATTACAGTTGGAATCATCCAGTACATAACCGTTTTAGATTGGCTTTTTTCAAATAGTAATAGGCCTTCTTTCAATTTTTCTTATATTCCCTCCATGTGCTTGGTCTTGGTCACTCTCCAGTGTTTTTAGGTAGGTACTCTGTCCAGAATTTATAGTTGTTATCTGTGGGAAATCTGATCTAATTAGAGCTACTCAGCCATTAACAGAAAAAAAGTTTTAAAATACAAATTTGTACATTTAACAGGAATAACCAGACTTCTGGTCACAGTTCAAGATTGATGTATCAGAGCTTATCTTAGATCAGGCCTATAATTATTAAATTTCAGGGGTGGAATAGATCTTAATGGTCATCTAGTATACTAACAAATAACAGGTTTAAAATTAATCATAATTCCCATCACATAAAATGAAGCATCATTATTTCATTACTTATGATATACCATTTACCAAAACAAGGACGATTATGTTCTAAATATATATAACAAACCTGTCAAGGCTGTTTCACTTATGGATTTAATTTGTAGAAAAACTTCTCCTTTCAGTGAAGTCCAGTTTTGAAAATTATCATATACTTCATTTTTAATACTGGTTAGCTCTCTTTTACTAAAAGTAAGTAATGAAAGAGTCTTATTCCAGAGATACTTGTATTCTTTCAATCTCTGACTGTAAAGAAGTAAGGAAAAATTAGGATTTTAAAAAATAGCAAGCATAGTAACAAATATGTATTTGAAAAAAGGTTTTCTTTGAAAAATGGTTTTAGAGTGACCATACAATCTACCGTTTAAATGGAGACAGTTATGAAAGTAAAAGTAGGTGCTATCTGCCTTATGCTGAGAAAACATATAAACTGGGGTTATCCCAGGAAGACTGAGGTATATGGTCACCCCAACTCATTTCCATTGTGTTATAATATTTTAACTATAAATAAAGATAGCTAACTACTTTCATACATATTTTTCTATTAATCTTTTAAAATTAATTTAACAGCAAACATTTAGTGAAGGAAATTCAGTCAAAAGTGACTTAGTCAGGACTTCCCCGGTGGCGCAGTGGTTAAGAATCCACCTGCCAATGCAGGGGACGCGAGTTTGATCCCTGGTCTGGGAAGATCCCATATGCTGTGGAGCAACTAAGCCTGTGTGCCACAACTACAGAGCCTGTGCTCTAGAGCCCACAAGCCACAACTACTGAGCCTACGTGCCACAACTACTGAAGACTGCGCGCCTAGAGCCCGTGCTCCGCAACAAGAGAAACCACCATAATGAGAAGCCCGAACACTGCAATGAAGAGTAGCCCCCGCTCGCCGCAACTAGAGAAAGCCCGCCTGCAGCAGCAAAGACCTAATGCAGCCAAAAATAAATAAATAAAATTAAAAAGTGACTTAGTCACTGAGCCTAAAAGAGAATCTCAGATTTGTAGACAGCATTCTTCCTGCACTAGAGTCCTACAGGCAGTGTAAAACCTGGGGTAATAATAAATGAAACCTTTTTAAGTGACTGATCCAGTGCTTTTCCCACATCAAATGCCACAGCTCAAAGTAACCACATGTTTTTTACTATCTCAATGATTTTTATTACTTCAGATGTCCTGGCTCTCATTTACCTAATAATCAAGCAAGATGCAGACATGGATATGAGTGTTATCAGCAAAAAGATGATGACTGAAGCCATGGGAGTTAATATTTATCTACCTAAGTAGACTAAGATCTATTATGCAGAGACTGTATCTCTCTTGTTCATTACAGTCCCCCTTGCACCTAGCACAGTACCTACCACATAGTATGTACTCAACACATATTGATGAATGAATGAATGAGTGAAAAAAATAGATCACTCTGTTGGAGGAATAAAGAAGTAAGAAATACTGAGGATAAGATACAGGACAACACTAATATTTATGGGAATAAATCAGAAAACAAATCCTCAAAGGAGATGAGGGAGGAGCAACCAGTGAAGAAAAGCCAAAAAGATAACATCGGAAAAGCCAGGGGATAAGAGAATTTAAAGTAGAGAGTAGTGATCAGTGTTTAAGGCCTCAGACAAAGGCTGAACAGAGGCCATTATATCCGGTATTAAGGAGGTCTTTGGTGACCTAAGAGAGAGGCTTCAGGTAGGAAAAGACTGAGCAGTAAAGCAGAAATGAGAAAATAGTTATGTGGTACCAGCAATCAAGAACCTTGATTGAGGCAGCAAGGAGAGAAAAAGGAAGATACACAGTAGAATGGTTTGTTAGGATGGGAGACACCTGAGTGTTTACAGAGCTGAGCAGACAGTATGAGTAGTCACAGAGGCTAAAAAACACAGGCAAGAGATGTGATCATTTTTTGTGCAGAGAGCTAGAAAGAAAGGACAGATGTAAAACAAAGGCTGAAAGATTAGCCTTTGCCAGGAAGAAGAAGGGTGGTGTCATTCTGTGTGGTTAATTAATAAGGTCCACTTGAGTGACCAAAAGCCACAGAGAATCCTCAATCAGCATGCAGACCTGGGAGCTAAGAGAGATGTTGATTTCAAAAAAAAAAAAAAATCAAAGAAAGGGGTGGGGGTGAGGGAGGGATGGATTGGGAGGTTGAGGTTAGCAGATGCAAACTATTACATATAGAATGGATAAACAACAAGGTCCTACTGTATAGCACAGGAACTATATTCAATATCCTGAGATAAACCATAATAGAAAAGAATATAAAAATGAATGTATATAACATGTATAACTGAATCACTTTGCTGTACAGCAGAAATTAACACAACATTGTAAATCAACTATATTTCAATTAAAAACAAGCCAAAAAAAAAATCAAAGAAAGAGTCCAACAGATCACTAAAGCAAAGGGGAGCAATAGTGAGGATGGGAAGTTTGAATGCGAAGCCAGGAAGTGGTAAGACAGAGACAAGAACTATGAACTAAGTCAAGGTTGAAGACCTAATGGGCCCAATGTAAGGCAGCTGCTGGGAGCAAGTCATGAACATGGGGGTCAAGGCCTAAAGGGATATTTAATAGAAGACCAGATACGGATGCATGTGCTTATGTAGGGACAAAAGGCAGGAAACAGAAAAATCAAGCCACTTAGCGAAGAGCAGATCCATCACACTTTGTGTGGCCTAGATCTTATATGATTGGTGTGGATAGAGGGATGGCTTTCTTGTAAAAGACGACTACAAAATTAGGTTTAAAAGTGTGCACTTATAGATTGAGAAAAATTATTACAAATAAAATTGTAAAAGTTAATAAATCTCATCAATATCACAAAATACAGAAAAACTCTAACTTTTTAATAAGTAACAGCTCTACAATACTTCTTTTGTCTATAATTTTTGGCTACATGCTTTACAAGCACCTTTTCATATGAGAACCATTTTATAATAATACTTTGTGTGGAGAGAATATAAAAATTATACAGCCTTTCATCTAGCAAGGCCATTAGTTTTATTATCTGTGGTAGTTTAGAAAGATTCTTTTAGCTTCATAGCCCATTATTGGTAATATCATGAAAATATTAAGCATTGTCAAATTTGGGAAAATCCTTATAAAAATTTTTCATATATGATAAAATTTTTGGCATTTCAAGTTTTCTTGGAAAATGACATCTTAAATTGTCTTTGAAATGATGAAACTCATGAACCAGCTTATCTCAGATGTCCTTGAAGTGGTATACTATGATTTTTATGATATATTCAGTGATGTCAGCAGCTTTGGTCAAATCAGCAAGAAACTTAAATCTTTCTCCAATGTATTCAAATAATTAACTCCTCTTCATTGAATGGATTACAAAATAATTCAAGAGATTTTATTGAAAATGTATCACTTATGATGTAATCTGAAAAAATGTTATAATCTGTTTTTTATGACAGAATAATTTCTATTGTTTAAATTGTTCATCTTTATTGCTTTTACTCCATTAATTCAAAAAAATTCATACAGGGCTTCCCTGGTTGTGCAGTGGTTGAGAGTCCACGTGCCAATGCAGGGGACGCGGTTTCATGTCCCAGTCTGGGAAGATTCCCACATGCTGCAGGGCGGCTGGGCCCATGAGCCATGGCCGCTGAGCCTGCGCGTCCAGAGCCTGTGCTCTGCAACGGGAGAGGCCACAACAGTGAGAGGCAAGCGTACCGCAAAAAATAATAATAAATTCATACACATCCCTATTTTTAGTCTGCAATGTCTTGTTTGTGTAATTGAAGCAGTCTAAAATGTCTTTCTAAATGGCAGTTATAATGTATATTCCCAACACAACTTTCTCTCTCAGATCCCTCAAATGCCAGGGACTACTCCAAGGGCATACTGACGTCAGAAGTAGAAGAAGGGAAATCAGAGTGCAAAGAGACAGAATTTTTACAATTATAATTTAAAACCATCTTACTTTGCCAGGGGCCCTCCCAGAAGCTTGGAAGGGGGTCCTGAGTGTGGGGTTCTGAAACTTAAGTATCATTTGACTCACAGGAAATATACCTGTGTTGATAACTTTAACTCTCTTTGTGAAATACAAGGCAAGACACACAGCTGGTGAGAGATGAGTAGCACAAAGAATTTTAAGCAGAATATTGAGGATTTAGAATAGTACTGAAGAAATTGAGGACCTGGTGTTTAACAACCTGTAAGTGGGTATAAAGACTGAGGGTTTTAAGGGTAAATAAGCAGAGGTAAAAGTAGCTGGAGTATTGGTAAATTCCTCTATGCAGAAACATACTCTATGAAGAAAATCCTAAGGAATACACACACATACACACACACACACACACACACACACACACACACACAAATACTAGAATAAATGGGTTCATCAAGATCACAGGATACATAAACCATGTGCAAAAACCAATCTGTTTACTAGCAATGATGAATCCCAAAAATAAAGTTAAGAAAAAAATCCCACTTGTCATAACATCAAAAAGAATTAAATATTTAGAAATAAACTAAATAAAAGGAGTGCAAGACTTGTATACTAAAAACAAAACATTTCTGAGAGAACTAAAGATCTCAGTGGAGAGATATATGGATTCTTGGATTGAAAAATGCAACATTTTAAAAATGGAAATTCTCCCCAAATTGATCTATAGATTTAACGCTATACCTATCAAAATCCCAATAGGCTATTTTTCAGAAATTGACAAGATGATCCTAAAATTTATATGGAAATACAAGGTTCCCAGAATAGCCAAAACAATCTTGAAAACAAAAAAATTTGAAGGGCTTACATTTCTTGATCTCAAAATTCACTAAAAATTATAATATTCAAGAGAGTGTAGTACTGACATTAAGAATAGATATACATCAACAGATGAATAAAATAGAATACAGAGTCCAGAAATAATTCCTTCCATTCATGGTGAATTGATTTTATGTAAAGGGACCAAGGCAACTCAATAGGGAAAGAATAGTCTTTTTAACAAACAGTGCTAGAATAATTGAATATTCATATGAAAAAAAAAGATGAATTTAGATCCTTACTTTACATCATTCACAGGAGTTAAAATGGATCACAGACCTAAAGGTAAGAGCTAAAACTATAAAACCTTTAGAAGAACCTACTGGAAAAAATCTTTGTGACCTTTGGTTAGGCAGAGTTCTTAGATACATTACCAGAAGCACAATCCCTAAAAGAAAACATTGATTAAACTGTATTTCACTAAAAATAATAACTTTTGTTCTTCAAAAAGACACAAATACAAAAACGAAAAGACTAGCCACAGACTGGGAGAAAATATTTGCAAATCATATTTCAAATAAAAGACTTGTACCCAGAACATACAAAGAACTCTTATAATCTGATAACAAGAAAACAAACCAATGAAAAATAGAAAAAATATTTTAATAGATATTTCACCAAATAACCATAAAAATAGTTAATAAGCACATGAAAAGATGTTCAACACCATTAGTCATTTGGGAAACACAAATCAAAGCACAATGAGGTACCATTTCACAGCCTCTAGAATGGCTACTATAAAAAAAAGACAGACAATAAGAAATGTTGTCAAGAACACAGTGAAAGTAGAATCCTCATACCTGGTAGGAATGTAAAATAGTGCAGCCACTTTGCAAAATAGTTTTGCAGTTTCTTAAAGGTTAAATATCAATTTACCATATGATTCAGTAATTCTACACTTAGGTATCTACTCAAAAGAAATGAAACATACATCCACACAAAGACTTACATGTGAATGTTTATAGCAGCATTACTCATAAGTGCCAACAAGCGGAAACAATCCAAATGTCCTTCAACTAATAAATGCATAAATAAAATGTGGTACGTTCAGACAATGGAACACTATTTAGCAATAAAAAGGAACAAAGTACTGATGCATGATACAACATGGATACACATCAAAAACATTACTGAAAGATGTCAGATATAAAAGACCACATATTGTAGGATTCCATATATTTGAATTGTCCAGAGAAATATCTACAGAAACAGAAAGAAGATAAGCAATTGCCTAGGATTGGCGGTGAAGACAGAGATTGCAAATGGCATGAGGATCTTCTAAGGATGACTCAAATGTTCTAATATTGCATGTGGTAATGGTTGCACAACTCAGTAAGTTTACTAAAAATCATTACATTGTCTACTTAAAAGGGGTGGATTTTGTAGCATGTAACTTATATCTCAATACAGCTGTTTAAAAAAGACATGAGCTGATTATGGGATCAAGGCTAGAAAACAAAGTAAGGCCAGGAAATGGTTGGGAAAATCAGAAAAACAAAACAAAACAAAACTAGAAGCCTTAATGTGGCTGAAGAGTTGGTGTGAAAGTGAGAGATTTGGGGAGTTGGCTTAATTTCAAAGATGACAGAGTCTAGATTTACAAACAAGAAAAATTAAAGGATAAGTATATTTCAAACAATTTATGAAAGATTTACAATAAGAATCCTATAAAAGTAAGCACTACCAAAATATTTCAAATATGGATTGATTTGGAATTTTGGAGTTATACACAACTTTACATAAAGTGAAGTATACCTATATTCCATATTGTTTTTTAGTATCTATTTTACAGGCTTTCAAAAGTTAATTTCCATTCTCAAAAGACACTTTATTCTGAATAGCAGTTGTGCTGAGCCAACTGAGGCATACCACAGCTACTCCTCATCAACCCCTTGCGAGAGACAGGTTGGAAATGAGGTCAGGGAAAATACAAAGCATGAAGAACACTTTGCTGGAGGCTAGGTGATTAAGCCCTATTGCAATTAAACAAATGAGAGAATAATTTAAAAAGAGCAAAGTGACTCAAAGACATAGTGCATTTCCTTTTGGACTCCGTAAATAAAGATGATTACACCTGAGTAGCTAAAGCTCAAGCTTCTTTTCTTTACCACTTTAAGAGAGAAGATTATAAGCTCCTTTTCTTTATCCACAGCAAACTCGAAGTTTTACGTTCTGGTAGATATTTTTTTTTAATAATCAGTAAACTAGTTTAAAATGAGCTTTTAGTAATGCAACAAAATCACTGAACTCTACAACTTTTGGTTTGATTTTATTTTCACCAGACTGCCTTCTCCCATGCAATGTACCTACTAGTGAGGGTATTAATAAAACATGTAATTATTTTTATTCATCTGTCACAAACTTTTATTTATACTGTCTAGTTAAACGGTTACTTCTAAAATTTCTAGTGTTACTTTTTTATATAAATCAGATCCGAAACTCCCAATTTGTGATCTTTTATCTAAAAGTAAACAAAAACCACAGATCTTTTGAAAACATTTTTAAAAATAAGCAGTAAAAGTATTATGCAAAATGATGACAAAATTACAACACAGAATAAAAATAACATTTAAATATGTATAAGCTTCTTCAAGAATTTAAAATACTACAAATTACATGTAAAATGTGAATAATAAAGACTGACTTTATCAGTCCATAATATCCTGAAGCAGCATTAATTGTCTAATCTAGTCCTAGTCTAGCCTTTAAAATTTAGTCAATCCTGCCATCCATAATGGCATCTCTGGATAAAACAAATGGGATTTCCCAAGCGGACCTGAGCCAAAGCTATTGTTGGGGCCAAGACTGAATACTGATGGTCCTGACTAAAATGGAGAGTTGGGGTCACCGGGGTGATATCCTGCTGGTTCAATACTAGATTTCTAGGAAAGGACAGAGAAGATTTCTGATGACAAAAATTGTCATCTGTTTTGTGAGTAGACTCATTCATTAATTCAAAAATTATTTATTTAGCATCAGTTATGTGCAAGGCATTAATCAAAGGTTAGATGGCTAACAGGTTATCACCAGATATTGCATAAAAAAATTATTAGCCCAGATAATTTTTTTAACAGAACAATATTCCCAATAATAATAAGTAGACTGGAAAAAATAAGAACATTAAAAGTATTTACCCGGCATATGTTTTTTAGTCATCCTGAACCTGTGTCTATTTATAATGTTCATTTAACTTATTTTCCTTTTCTAAGAGCTAAAAGTTACTCAATTTAAAAATTAATCATTCTTTCTGATATTCTCAATATATTCAATTCCATTTTTAAAAAGTACTTCCTATTTTCTTTAGAACATTGGGCTTTACCTTTAGTTATTATAAAGCCTTCAAAGATTATATAAAAGCAGACTTAACACCATTTATATTGGAAATTTCTAAATTTAGGAGGTCTATTACTATCCAGTTAGAAAGTTTCCCCATTCTACTCTTTTCATGTCACTGGACTGTCGGTCAGGAGATCAAGTATACCAAGAAATACTGGCCAAGAAGAAAATGAATTAGTTACTGTGCTTTCATTCTAAATGTCACTGCAAAATCAGAACAAGGTGTTTGCCTAATTTAAATGTTATTGGCAAAACTATTTAGTTGAGATAATAGTTTAAAAAAAAGTGGTGTTTCCATTTTTTCAACAACACTATAATATTAAACTATATAAACATAGAAACTATATTACTAAAAGGTGTTTGAATGTTTATAAAGTTAGTATTAAATGAGTGTATATTTTCAATACTATAATATTCAATTCTTTAAAGATAATCTTACCTGAAGATTTGTGATTGTCTTTGTTTAATTTTTAACTCATGTTGCAACTGACTCAATTCTTTCTGTACTCTCTGAAAATCATTTTGGTGACTTTTTAACTGCATGCTTGCATCTCGAATTCTAAAAATATAAACAAATAACAACTGTTATAAGCCTAAATATTTCCTCATGAGTACTTTATCAAAATTTAAATCCACTTTTTTCATTGCAGCACTATTTACAATAGCCAGGACATGGAAGCAAACTAAATGTCCATCAACAAAGGTATGGATAAAGAAGATGTGGTACATATATACAATGGAATATTACTCAGCCATAAAAAAACACAAAATAATGCCATTTGCAGCAACATGGATGGACCTAGAGATTGTCATACTGAGTGAAGTAAGTCAGACACAGAAAAGACAAATATCATTATGATACTGCTTATATGTGGAATCTAAAAAAAGGGGACAAATGAATGTAGTTACAAAACAGAAGTAGAGTCATAGATGTATCAATAGAAAACAAACTTATGGTTACCAGCAGATAAGGAAGGGGTGGGATAAACTGGGAGATTGGGATTGACATATACACACTATTACATATAAATAGATAATTAATAAGAACCTACTGTACAGCACAGGGAGCTCTACTCAGTACTCTGTAATGGGCTGTGGGAAAAAAATCTAAAAAAATAGTGGATATATGTATATGTATAACTGATTCACTTTGCTGTACACCTGAAACTAACACAACATAGTAAAACAACTATACTCCAAAATAATTTTTTTAAAATTTTAAATCCATTTTTAATAAAAATAAAAGAAAACTATGGGGGGGGGACCTTCAAGATGGTGGAGAAATAAGACGTGGAGATCACCTTCCTCCCCACAATTACATCAAAAATACATCTACATGTGGAACAACTCTTACAGAACACCTACTGAATGCTGGCAGAAGACCTCAGACTTCCCAAAAGGCAAGAAAATCCCCACGTACCTAGGTAGGGCAAAAGAAAACAGAAAAAACAGAGACAAAAGAATAGGGACAGGACCTGCACCTCTGGGAGGGAGCTGTAAAAGAGGAAAAGTTTCCACACACTAGGAAGCCCCTTCACTGGTAGAGAGGGAGGTGGATGGGGGAAAGCTTTGGAGCCATGGAGGAGAGCGCAGCAACAGGGGTGCAGAGGGCAAAGCGGAGAGATTCCTGCACAGAGGATCGGTGCCAACCAGCATTCACCAGCCTGAGACAATTTTCTGCTCACCCGCCGGGGAGCTGGGAGCTGAGGCTTGGGCTTCAGAGGTCAGATCCCAGGAAGAAGACTGGGGTTGGCTGCGTGAAGACAGCCTGAAGAGGGCTGGTGTGCTAAAACTAGCTGGGAGGGAGTCAGGGAAAAAGTCTGGACCTGCCGAAGAGGCAAGAGACCATTGTTTCGGGGTGTGTGAGGAGACGGGATTCCTTCCATGTGTGCTCACAGGAGACAGAGCACCACCTAAGTGAGCTCCAGAGATGGGCATGAGCTGTGGCTAGCAGCTCAGACCACAGAGACAGGCATGAAATGCTAACGCTGCTGCTGCTGCCACCAAGAATCTTATGTGCAAACACAGGTCACTACCCATACCCGCCCCCACAACCCCACAGGAGCCTATGCAGCACACCACTGCCACTGTCCCCAGATCCAGCGACAACTTCCCCCGGAGAACACACAGAGCACCTCAGGCTGTTGTAATGTCACGCTGGCCTCTGCCGCTGCATGCTCCCATCGCATTCCAATTATGACTACCATCCCCCTCCCTCTCCCTGGCCTGAGACAGCAAAAGAGCCCTAATCAGCCGCTGCTTTAACCCTCTCCTGTCTGGGTGGGGAACAGACGCCTGAGGGCGACCTACACACAGAGGTGGGGCCAAAACCAAAGCTGAACCCCAGGAGCTGTGTGAACAAAGAAGAGAAAGGGAAATCTCTCCCACCAGCCTCAGGAGCAGCGGATTACACTCCCACAATCAATAGATGAATGCTGCATCTGTGGAATCCCTGAATAGACAATGAATATTCCCAAAATTGAGGCAGTGGACTTTGGGAGCAACTGTAGACTAGGGGTTTGCTGTCTGCAACTGATTTGTTTCTGATTTTTATGTTTATCTTAGTTTAGTTTTTAGTGCTTGCTATCGTTGGTGGATTTGTTTATTGGTTTGGTTGCTCTCTATTTTTATTTTTTCTTTACTTTATAATTTTTAAAATTTTATTATTATTATTTTATTCCCTTTTTTTTGTTCCTTTTCTTCTGAGCCATGTGGTTGACAGGGTCTTGGTGCTCCAGCTGGGTGTGAAGCCTGAGCCTCCGAGGTGGGAGAGCTAAGTCCAGGACACTGCACTACCAGAGAGACGCCCCAGCTCCACATAACACCAACTGGCGAGAGCTCTCCCAGAGATCTCCTTCTCAACGCTAAGACCCAGCTCCACCCAACGGCCTGCAAGCTCAAGTGCTGGATGCCCCATGCCAAACAACTAGCAAGACAGGAACATAGTCCCACCCATCAGCAGAGAGGCTGCCTAAAATCACACTAAGTTCACAGACACCCCAAAACACAAAACCAGACACAGCCTGCCCACCAGAAAGACAAGATCCAGCCCCACTCACCAGAACACAGTCACCAGGCCCCGCCACCAGGAAGCCTACACAAGCCACTGAACCAACCTCACCCACTAGGGGCAGACACCAAAAACAACGGGAGCTATGAACTTGCAGCCTGTGAAAAGGAGATCCCAAACACAGTAAGTTAAACAAAATGAGAAGACAGAGAAATATGCAGCAGATGAAGGAGTAAGGTAAAAACCCACCAGACCTAACAAATGAAGAGGAAATAGGCAGTCCACCTGAAAAAGAATTCAGAGTAATCATAGTAAAGATGATCCAAAATCTTGGAAATAGAATGGAAAAAATACAAGAAACGTTTAACAAGTACTTAGAAGAAATAAAGAGCAAACAACAATGATGAACACCACAATAAATGAAATTAAAAATTCTTTAGAGGGAATCAATAGCAGAATAACTGAGGCAGAAGAACGGATAAGTGACCTGGAAGACAAAATAGTAGAAATAACCACCGAAGAGCAGAATAAAGAATAAAGAATGAAAAGAACTGAGGGCAGTCTCAGAGACCTCTGGGATAACATTAAACACGCCAACATTCAACTTATAGGGGTCCCAGAAGAAGACCTGGGTCTGATAAAATATTTGAAGAGATTATAGTTGAAAGTTTCCCTAATATGGGAAAGGAAAGAGTCAATCAAGTCCAGGAAGCAAAGAGAGTCCCACACAGGATAAATTCAAGGAGAAACACTCCAAGACACATATTAATCAAACTATCAAAAATTAAACACAAAGGAGAAACATTAAAAGTAGCAAGGGAAAAGCAACAAATAAAATACAAGGGAATCCACATAAGGTTAAGAGCTGACCTTTCAGCAGAAACCCTGCAAGCCAGAAGGGAGTGCTAGACATATTTAAAGTGATAATAGGGAAAAACCTACAACCAAGATTACTCTAGCCAGCAAGGATCTCATTCAGATTCAACAGAGAAATTAAAACCTATACAGACAACGAGAAGTTAAGAGAATTCAGCACCACCAAACCAGCTTTACAACAAATGCTAAATGAACTTTGCTAGGCAAGAAACACAAGAGAAGGAAAAGACCTACAAAAACAAACCCCAATTATGAAAATGGTGATAGGAACATACATATCGATAATTACCTTAAATGCAAATGGATTAAATGCTCCAATGAAAAGACACAGACTGGCTGAATGGATACAAAAACAAGATCCATATATATGCTGTCTACAAGAGACCCACTTCAGACCTAGGGACACATACAGACTCAAAGTGAGGGGATGGAAAAAGATATTCCATGCAAATGGAAATCAAAAGAAAGCTGGAGTAGCAAGTCTCATATCAGGCAAAATAGACTTTAAAATAAAATTACAAGATACAAAGAAGGACACTACATAATGATCAAGGGATCGAACCAAGAAGAAGATATAACAATTGTAAATATACACCCAACATAGGAGCACCTCAACATATATGGCAAATGCTCACAACCATAAAAGGGGAAATCAACAGTAACACAGTAATAGTAGGGGACTTTAAAACCCCACTTTACCCAATGGACAAATAATCCAAAATGAAAATAAATAAGGAAACCCAAGATTTAAATAACATTAGACAAGATGGACTTAATTGATATATGGGACATTCCATCCAAAAACAACAAAATACACTTTCTTCTCAAATGCTCATGGAACATTCTCCAGGATAGACCATATCATGGGTCACAAATCAAGCCTCAGTAAGTTTAAGAAACTTCAAATTGTATCAAGTACCTTTTCCAACCACAATGCTATGAGACAGGAAAAAAACTGTAAAAAATACAAACACTTGGAAGCTAAACGATACACTACTAAATAACCAAGAGATCACTGAAGAAATCAAAAAATACCTAGAAACAAATGACCATGAAAACACAATGAGCCAAAACCTATGGGATGCAGCAAAAGCAGTTCTAAGAGGGAAGTTTATAGCAATACAATCCTACCTCAAGAAACAAGAAACATCTCAAATAACCTAACCTTACACATAAAGCAGTTAGAGAAAGAAAAACAAAAAAACCCCCAAAGTTAGCAGAAGGAAAGAAATCATAAAGATCAGGGAGAAATAAATGAAAAAGAAATGAAAAAAACAAGAGCAAAGATCAATAAAACTAAAAGTTGGTTCTTTGAGAAGATAAACAAAACTGATAAACCATTAGCCAGACTCATCAAGAAAAAAAGAGAGAAGACTCAAATCAACTGAATTAGAAATGAAAAAGAAGTAACAAATGACACTGAAGAAATACAAAAGATCATGAGAGATTACTAAAAGCAACTATATGCCAATCAAATGGACAACCTGGAAGAAATGGACAAATTCTTAGAAAATCACAACCTTCCAAGACTAAACCAGGAAGAAATAGAAAATATGAACAACTAATCACAAGTAATGCAATTGAAACTGTGATTAAAATTCTTCCAATAGACAAAAGCCCAGGATCAGATGGCTTCACAGGTGAATTCTCTCAAACATTTAGAGAACAGCTAACACCTATCCTTCTCAAACTCTTAAAAGATATAGCAGAGGGTGGAACACTTCCAAATTCATTCTACAAGGCCACCATCACCCTGATACCAAAACCAGACAAAGATGTCACAAAAAAAGAAAACTACAGGCCAATATCACTGATGAACATAGATGCAAAAATCGTCAACAAAATACTAGAAAATAGAATCCAACAACACATTAAAAGCATCATACACCATGATCAAGTGGGGTTTATCCAGGAATGCAAGGATTCTTCAATACACACAAATCAATCAATGTGATACACCATATTGACAAATTGAAGGATAAAAACCATATGATCATCTCAATAGATGCAGAAAAAGCTTTCAACAAAATTCAAAACCCATTTATGATGAAACTCTCCAGAAAGTAGTCACAGAGGGAACTTACCTCAACATAACAAAGGCCATATATGACAAACCCACAGCCAACATCATTCTCAATGGTGAAAAACTGAAACCATTTCCTCTAAGATCAGGAACAAGACAAGGCTGCCCACTCTCACCACTGTTATTCAACATACTTTTGGAAGTTTTAGCCACAGGAATCAGAGAATAAAAAGAAATAAAAGGAATCCAAATCAGAAAAGAAAAAGTAAAGCTGTCACTGTTTGCAGATGACATGACACTATACATAGAGAATCCTAAAGATACTACCAGAAAATTACTAGAGCTAATAAATGAATTTGGTAAATTAGCAGGATACAAAATTAATGCACAGAAATCTCTTGCATTCCTATACACCACTGATGAAAAATGTGAAAGAGAAATTAAGGAAAAACTCCCATTTACCATTGCAACAAAAAGAACAAAATACCTAGGAATAAACCTACCTAAGGAGACAAAAGACCTGTATGCAGAAAACTATAATACACTGATGAAAGAAATTAAAGAAGATAAAAACAGATAGTGAAATATACCATGTTCTTGGATTGGAAAATCAACATTGTAAAAATGACTATACTACCCAAGCAATCTACAGATTCTATGCAATCCCTATCAAACTACTGATGGCAGTTTCCACAGAACTAGAACAAAAAATTTCACAATTTGTATGGAAACACAAAAGACCCTGAATAGCCAAAGGAAACTTGAGAAAGAAAAATGGAGCTGGAGGAATCAGGCTCCCTGACTTCAGACTATACTACAAAGCTACAGTAATCAAGACAGTATGGTACTAGCACAAAAACAGAAATATAGATCAATGCAACAGGATAGAAAGTCCAGATATAAACCCACACACCTATGGTCACCTTATCTTTGATAAAAGAGGCAAGAATATACAACGGAGAAAAGACAACCTCTTCAATAAGTGGCACTGGGAAAACTGGACAGCTACAAGTAAAAGAATGAAATTAGAACACTTCCTAACACCATACACAAAAATAAACTCAAAATGGATTAAAGTCCTAAATGTAAGGCCAGACACTATAAAACTCTTAGAGGAAAACATAGGCAGAACACTCTATGACATAAATTACAGCAAGATCTTTTCTGACCCATCTCTTAGAGATATGGAAATAAAAACAAAAATAAACAAATGGGACCTAATGAAACTTAAAAGCTTTTGCACAGCAAAGGAAACCATAAAGAAGAGGAAAAGACTACCCTTTAGAATGGGAGAAAATATTTGCAAAGGATTAATTTCCAAAATATACAAGCAGTTCATGCAGCTCAGTATCAAAAATCAAACAACCTAATCCAAAAATGGGCAGAAGACCTAAATAGACATTTCTCCAAAGAAGATATACAGATTGCTAACAAGCACATGAAAGGATGCTCAACATCACTAATCATTAGAGAAATGCAAATCAAAAACACAGTGAGGCCATCCTCACACCAGTCAGGATGGTCATCATCAAAAATTCTAGAAACAATAAATGCTGGAGAGGGTGAGGAGAAAAGGGAACCCTCTTGCACTGTTGGTGGGAATGTAAATTGATATAGCCACTATGGAGAACAGTATGGCGTTTCCTTAAAAAACTAAAAATAGAACTACCATACGACCCAGCAATACCACCACTGGGCATATACCCTGAGAAAACCATAAACCGAAAAAGAGACATCTACCACAGTGTTCATTGCAGCACTATTTACAATAGCCAGGACATGGAAGCAACCTAAGTGTCCATCTACAGATGAATGGATAAAGATGTGGCACATATATACAATGGAATATTACTCAGCCATAAAAAGAAATGAAATTGAGTTATTTGTACTGAGTTGGATGGACCTAGAGTCTGTCATACAGAGTGAAGTAAGTCAGAAAGAGAAAAACAAATACCATATGCTAACACATATATATGAAATCTTAAAAAAAAATGGTTCTGATGAACCTAGGGGCAGGACAGTAATAAAGACGCAGACATACAGAATAGACTTGAGGACACGGGGAGGGGGAAGGGTAAGTTGGGACGAAGTGAGAGAGTAACACTGACATATATACATTACGAAATGTAAAACAGATAGCTAGTGGGAAGCAGCTACACAACACAGGGAGATCAGCTGGGTGCTTTGTGACCACCTAGAGGGGTGGGATAGGGAGGGTGGGAGGGAGGCACAAGAGGGAGGGGATATAGGGATATATGTATACATACAGCTGATTCACTTTGTTATACAGCAGAAACTAACACAACACTGTCAAGCAACTATACTCCAATAAAGATGTTAAAAAAAAAGAAAAGAAAAAAAAACTATGCTTCTCTTATATGGTAAATGAATGTACAGAGAAAGTATAGAGAGACACATACCAAATAGCCATTTTTCGTGGGGAGGAGAATGGAATTCTCAGGCAAGGAAAAGGCAACAAATATTGAAGGGAAGCATAACTTTATATCTTTTGTATTGTTTGAATTTTTGCAATGAACGTGTATTTTTACTTGTAATACTAATTAAAATGTACCTGAACAAATAATTTAACTTTTATCAAAGTAATACATGTACATAACTTAAAGTGTCAAATATTTCTAAAAGAGTTATAAGAAAAAATAGTAATCATTTGATTTTACCCCAATTCTCACTGCCCAAAATAACGTTCAACTTTTTTTCTTCTAGTATTTAACTCTGTATTATTAAATAACATGCTTATACTGTTATTTCTTAAATTTCATTTTAGATATTGTCTAGTGAATAAATCAGTTAAATCTGGTTCTGCTACTTAATATAACTGAGACCTGAATATGATGACTTAAATATACAAAGGTATCAATATATTATCTTACATAGAACAAATGTATTGTTAGCCAGTCCAATGCTGATATGATAGCTTTAGAGTGTCATCAGGGCCCCAGGATCCTTCCAGCTCTGTGGTCTACTATCTTTGGTGTGTGTCCATTATTCTCATGGTCTATGATAATGGCAGAAATGCCAACTATCACTTTCCCATTCCAGACCATCAGCAGTAGAAGACTCCTCTGTCCCTTTCAAGGATATTTCCTGGAAGTACCACAGTATACTTCTGCTGAACCTAGACACCTGGCTGTACCTAGCTGCAAGTTAAGCTGAGAAATGTAGTCTTTCAACTGGAAAGATTAACCCCCAGATATATCCATAGTTCTATTTCTAAGGAAGAAAGAAGAATGTACGTTGGGATAAGTACCTTGCAGTCTCTAACACAATAGCAATAAGAATTAACCCTCCTATACATATCTACACACCTATACAGACACACACACACACACACATGCACTCACACAGAGCCTTCCTCCCCTCATCCTCCCAATATAGTTAAATCACTCTTTTTATCCAGTGTTGATATTATTCTTCACTATGGGCTACATGTTATGCCATGATCACATTTCTTTTTTTGTACAACTTTTTATTGCCCCTGGATTAAAAAACATCTCCTTTTCTTCCTTCTTAGTTTTTTGTATGCCTATCACTTCTGAATCTTACAGAGGTGTAATCCTCCTCTCTCGATACCTTCAGCACAGCAAATAATCCTTCCACATCATTTCTTTTCCAGAGGCAGCCTTCCTAGAGCTCTCCACTCCCCTGCTCTAGTCTCATTATGCTCTGGTTTGATTATACAACTGTCATTCTGGGACTTCCCTTCCTTATTATTTCAGCTTTCTTTCATGTCAGATCTCCTGTATCCTGGTTCTAAAGTCTTCCTCCTTGGTTTACTCCTTTTGGTGGAGTAAATCCTCCAAGAGCTTTTTGTGCACGAGAGGTAAATCTGAGACCTTGATAATCTGAAAATATCTTTATTTGATCTCAGACTGAACAGTTTGGCTGGATGTAGAATCATAGATGAGGAAAGTAATCTTCATCAGAAAATTAGGGCTTTGTTCTACTGTTTCCTAACTCTTAATATTGCTTCTGAGAAGTCCAATGACATTCTAATTCCTACTGCTTTGTGTGATACATGGTAGGTGCTCCCCACCCTGTCTCCACCCCAGTTCAGAAGGTTTAAAAGTTTCTCTTTTCACTTTGTATTCTTAAATTTGATCACAATATATCTTCATGTTAGTCTTTTGTCATTCTCTGTACTGGGCTCATGGTGAATACTTCCTTTGGAAATGGATGTCTTTGAATTCCAGGAATTTTTCCCTAGGAAAAGGAGAAAGATTCCTTCCCCTCCATTTTCTCTATTTTATCTCTGGAGTATCTTTCTATTTTTTTGAATGTGGGGCTTCCCAGAGAGATCTAATTTTCTTACCCTTTCTTTGCCATCTTACCACTTTTGAAATTTTGTTCTACTTTCATTATCTTCCGTCCTGTCTATGAAATTTTTAATTTCTGCTATCATATTTTAATTACCAAGAATTCTTATTCTCCAAAAGGTCCTCTTTTTACTGTACCTGGTTTTTGTTTCATTGATACCATTTATTCTGTTTATTTTTTTGAGGTTATCAATTATAATGTGTTTTTAAAGTTTTCTTCAGCTCACTGCATTGCTTCTGTTTCCTTTTGGTTTGTTTTTTTCTCTCTTCACTTTCTGTCTTTCACATTTGAGGCATCTCTCAAAAGTCTGGAGATCCTTTATTGTCTATTCATATTTAAGATTGAGGCACTTAAAAGGATATTTGGTTCAGTTTCTACAAGTTAATGATGACAAAGGGAGAAAAGGGGGGAGAGAATTTTCAAGATAAAAGAGAAGAAAAGTGACAGTCAAATGGGATACATAGACCTTGTACAGAATCAGATTCAAACAAATAAACTGTAAAAAAATATACTTCTTTTTTAAGAAGTGAGGAAATTTGATTATGGACTGGGAATTAGATAATACTGAGGAACTGTTGCTAATTTGGGGCTAATAATACTGTTGTTATATAAGAAAATGGCATGTCAAACTGAAGTAGGGACTTCCCTGGTGGCGCAGTGATTAAGAATCCACCTGCCAATGTACGGGACACGGGTTCAAGCCCTGGTCTGAGAAGATCCCACATGCCATGGAGCAACTAAGCCTGTGTGCCACAACTACTGAGCCTGTGCTCAAGAGCCTGCGAACCACAACTACTGAGCCTGCAAGCCACCAGTACTGAAGTCTACGCGCCTAGAGCCTGTGCTCCGCAACAAAGAGAAGACACCATGATGAGAAGCCTGTGCACCGCAATGAAGAGTAGCCCCCATTCTGACAACTAGAGAAAGCAGCAACAAAGACCCAATGCAGCCAAAAATAAATAAATACATTTATTTTTTAAAAAAAAACAAACTGAAGTAAACAGGGATGAAAACAGTATGGAGTCTTGGATCTGCCTTGAATTACTTCACCAAACAAGAATAGGAACAGATGAAACACATATAACAAAATCTTGGTTATTTTTGAATCCGTGTTAATGGGTATTTATTATACTATGTTCTCTTTAGAAAAATGAATGGGGCTTCCCTGGTGGCGCAGTGGTTGGGAGTCCGCCTGCCGATGCAGGGGACACAGGTTCATGCCCCGGTCCGGGAAGATCCCACATGCTGCAGAGCGGCTGGGCCCATGAGCCATGGCCACTGAGCCTGCGAGTTCGGAGCCTGTGCTCCACAACGGGAGAGGCCACAACAGTGAGAGGCCCACAACCCACAAAAAAAAAAAAAAAAAAAAAGAATGAATGAGAGAAATGGAAATAAAAACAAAAATAAACAAATGGGACCTAATGAAACTTCAAAGCTTTTGCACAGCAAAGGAAACCATAAACAAGACCAAAAGACAACCCTCAGAATGGGAGAAAATATTTGCAAATAAAGCAACTGACAAAGGATTAATCTCCAAAATTTACAAGCAGCTCATGCAGCTCAATAACAAAAAAACAAACAACCCAATCCAAAAATGGGCAGAAGACCTAAATAGACATTTCTCCAAAGAAGATATACAGACTGTCAACAAACACATTAAAGAATGCTCAACATCATTAATCATTAGAGAAATGCAAATCAAAACTACAATGAGGTATCATCTCACACCAGTCAGAATGGCCATCATCAAAAAATCTAGAAACAATAAATGCTGGAGAGGGTGTGGAGAAAAGGGAACACTCCTGCACTGTTGGTGGGAATGTGAATTGGTTCAGCCACTACGGAGAACAGTATGGAGGTTCCTTAAAAAACTACAAATAGAACTACCATATGACCCAGCAATCCCACTACTGGGCATATACCCTGAGAAAACCATAATTCAATAAGAGTCATGTACCAAAATGTTCATTGCAGCTCTATTTACAATAGCCCAGAGATGGAAACAACCTAAGTGCCCATCATCGGATGAATGGATAAAGAAGATGTGGCACATATATACAATGGAATATTACTCAGCCATAAAAAGAAATGAAATTGAGCTATTTGTAATGAGGTGGATAGACCTAGAGTCTGTCATACAGAGTGAAGTAAGTCAGAAAGAGAAAGACAAATACCGTATGCTAACACAGATATATGGAATTTAAGAAAAAAAATGTCATGAAGAACCTAGGGGTAAGACAGGAATAAAGACACAGACTTACTGGAGAATGGACTTGAGGATATGGGGAGGGGGAAGGGTGAGCTGTGACAGGGTGAGAGAGAGGCATGGACATATATACATTAACAAACGTAAAATAGATAGCTAGTGGGAAGCAGCCGCATGGCACAGGGATATCGGTTCAGTGCTTTGTGACTGCCTGGAGGGGTGGGATAGGGAGGGTGGGAGGGAGGGAGACGCAAGAGGGAAGAGATATGGGAACATATGTATATGTATAACTGATTCACTTTGTTATAAAGCAATTATACCCCAATAAAGATATTTAAAAAAAAAAAAAGAATGAATGAGGTACTGAAATGCTGTCTGTAAGCTTGTGTGTGTATGTGTGTGTGTGTGTGTGTGTATGTGTGTACAGTAGTTGTTAAATGATGGGCTTCACTGTGGGGAAATCAGGTGAGGAACTAGCTGTTTTGATAGTACCTATGCCATCTGACCGAGTCAGGGAAGGGTAATTATCAGCCTTTGGGAAGGTATACTGGGAAGAAGTTCTGAAAAGCCTAAATGCACCTTTAAAATATTTTTCATGGATCGTACTATTTCCATTCCCACTTTGTACCCTGAAAGTATTTCTCTAAGCATACTAAGAGGAAAAAAATCAGCTGAATTTGTTTTCAGCAGTCACACCTTAAAAAAATAATTTAACAGAGGAACATAGAAAAAAGGTTAAGAAAATATATACCGGACAGATGCTTTAAAATGATAAAAGCTATATATTAATGTTAATAACTAGCAAGACACTAAATGGAACAACACTTTTATTTTGATAAAAAGCCCAATTTACGGAGTGGGATTGCTGGCTCTTCCCTTCCAGGGTCTGCGCTCGGCAATGTCCCGGAGCCCCTCACAGTGACGCAATATCTGGACAGCAAGCTGATGGCCGTGGAGGCCGAAGAGAAGATGGACTGCCTTCAGGAGTTCCTTGAACACCCTGAAATGATCCTGGACTGACTGAAGGCGCAGCGCGACCAGGACCGGTTCGCTACATCACGCTGATTGTCGAGGGAAACCATTTTGAGGCCCAACAGGCTGTTTCGGCTGCTTGCATGATATCAACTTGTGAAAAGGCCTGGCTAGCTGTCATGCAGAAAGTCTCTATTCTGTACTGATCTCTCTATTTTCCCATGGTGTGAAATTGTCTATGCGCTGGCTTTCTTATCAACTGGAAGAAATCACAAAACAGGGGGGGACCTTGAAGATGGCGGAAGAGTAAGACGCGGAGATCGCCTTCCTCCCCACGGATACACCAGAAATACATCCACACGTGGAACAACTCCTACAGAACTCCTACTGAAGGCTGGCAGAAGACCTCAGACCTCCCAAAAGGCAAGAAACTCCCCACGTAACTGGGTAGGGCAAAAGAAAAAACAGAGACAAAAGAATAAGGATGGCACCTGCACCAGTGGGAGGGAGCTGTGAAGGAGGAAAAGTTTCCACACACTAGGAAGCCCCTCCGCGGGCGGAGACTGCGGGAGGCAGAGGGGGGAGTTTCGGGACCGCGGAGTAGTGCACAGCGACGGGTGCGGAGGGCAAAGCGGGGAGATTCCTGCACAGACGATCGGTGCCGACCAGCACTCACCAACCCGAGAGGCTTGCTGCTCACCCACCGGGGCGGGCGGGGCTGCGAGCTGAGGCTCGGGTTTTGGTTTTGGACGGAGCTCAGGGAGAGGACTGGGGTTGGCGGCTTGAACATAGCCTGAAGGGGTTAGTGCACCACGACTAGCCGGGAGGGAGTTCGGGGAAAAGCCTGCACCGGCCGAAGAGGCAAGAGACTTTTTCTTCCCTCTTTGTTTCCTGGTGCGCGAGGAGAGGGGTTTAAGAGCGCTGCTTAAAGGAACTCCAGAGACGGGCGCGAGCCGCGGCTAAAAGCGCAAACCCCCGAGACGGGCGCGAGCCGCGGCTGAAAGCGCAAACCCCAGAGACGGGCGCGAGCCGCGGCTAAAACCGCGGAGCCCAGAGACGGGCGGGAGACGCTAAGGCTGCTGCTGCCGCCACCAAGGGGCCTGTGTGCGAGCACAGGTCACTCTCCACACCCCTCTTCCGCGGAGCCTGTGCAGCCCGCCACTGCCAGGTTCCCGGGATCCAGGGACAACTTCCCCGGGACAGCGCACGGCGGGCCTCAGGCTGGTGCAACGTCACGCCGGCCTCTGCCACAACGTCACGCTGCCTCTGCCGCCGCAGGCCGGCCCCGCACGCAGTGCCCCTCCTTCCGCCATCCCCCAACCCCCGGCCTGAGTGAGCCGGAGGCCCCGAATCAGCGGCTCCTTTAACCCCGTCCTGTCTGAGCGAAAAAACAGACGCCCTCCAGCGACCTACACGCAGAGGCAGGGCCAAATCCAAAGCTGAGCTCCTGTGAGCTGTGAGAACAAAGAAGAGAAAGGGAAATCTCTCCCAGCAGCCACAGAAGCAGCGGATTAAAGCTCCACAATCAACTTGATATACCCTGCATCTGTGGAATACCTGAATAGACAAGGAATGATCCCAAATTGAAGAGGTGGAATTTAGGAGCGAGATCTATGATTTTTTTCCCTTTTCCTCTTTTTGTGAATGTGTACGTGTATGCTTCTGTGTGACATCTAGTCTGTATACTCTAGCTTCCACCATTTGTCCTAGGGCTCTATCCGTCCATGACTTTTTTTTAAAAATTCCTTTTCTTAATAATTAAGTTTAATTGTAATAACTTTATTATACTTTACCTTCGTTCTTTCTTTCTTTCCTTCCTTCCCTCCCTCCTTTAGACAACGAATCACCCCAAATTGAGGAGGTGGTCTCAGGGAGCAGGATTTATGATTTTTCCCCCTTTACCTCTTTTTGTGAAGGTGTATGTGTATGCTTCTGTGTAAGATTTTCTCTGTATAGCTTTGCTTCCAACATTTGTCCTAAGGTTCTATCCATCCCTTTTTTTTTTTCTAAATATTTTTTAATTCAATAACTATATTATACTTTATTTTATTTTTACTGTATCATCTTTCTTTCTGTCTTTTTTTTCCTTCTTTCCCTCCTTCCTTCCTTCCTCCCTCCCTCCCTCCCTCCTTTCTTTCCTTCTTTGCTTCTTTCTTCCTTCCTTCCTTTCCTCCTTTCCCTCTTTCTTTACTCATACTTCTACTAATTCTCCCTACTTTTTCTCCCTTTTATTCTGAGCTGTGTGGATGAAAGGCTCTTGGTGCTCCAGCCAGGAGTCAGGGCTCTGCCTCTGAGGTAGGAGAGCCAACTTCAGGACACTGGTCAACAAGAGACCTCCCAGCTCCACATAATATTAAACGGTGGAAATATCCCAGAGACCTCCATCTTAACACCAGCACCCAGCTTCACTCAACAACCAGCAAGCCACAGTGCTGGACAACCTATGCCAAACAACTAGCAAAACAGGAACACAACCCCACCCATTAGCAGAGAGGCTGCCTAAAATCATAATAAGGCCACAGACACCCCAAAACACACCACCAGACGTGAACCTGCCCACTAGAGAGACAAGATCCAGCCTCATCCAGCACAACACAGGCACTAGTCCCCTCCACCAGGAAGCCTACACAACCCACTGAAACAACCTTAGCCACTGGAGACAGACATCAAAAACAACGGGAACTACGAACCTGCAGCCTGAAAAAGGAGACCCCAAACACAGTAAGCAAAATGAGAAGACAGAAAAACACACAGCAGATGAAGGAGCAAGATAAAAACCCACCAGACCTAACAAATGAAGAGGAAATAGGCAATCTACCTGAAAAAGAATTCAGAATAATGATAGTAAGGATGATCCTAAATCTTGGAAGTAGAATGGACAAAATGCAAGAAACAGTTAACAAGGACCTACAAGAACTAAAGATGAAACAAGCAACGATGAACAATGCAATAAATGAAATTAAAATCACTCTAGATAGGATCAATAGCAGAATAACTGAGGCAGAAGAACGGATAAGTGACCTGGAAGATAAAGTAGTGGAAATAACTACTGCAGAGCAGAATAAAGAAAAAAGAATGAAAAGAACTGAGGACAGTCTCAGAGACCTCTGGGACAACATGAAACGCACCAACATTCGAATTATAGGGGTTCCAGAAGAAGAAGAAAGAAAGAAAGGGACTGAGAAAATATTTGAAGAGATTATAGTTGAAAACTTCCCTAATATGGGAAAGGAAATAGTTAATCAAGTCCAGGAAGCACAGAGGGTCCCATACAGGATAAATACAAGGAGAAACACGCCAAGACACATATTAATCAAACTGTCAAAAATTAAATACAAAGAAAGCATATTAAAAGCAGCAAGGGAAAAACAACAAATAACACACAAGGGAATCCCCATAAGGTTAACAGCTGATCTCTCAGCAGAAACCCTACAAGCCAGAAGGGAGTGGCAGGACATACTGAAAGTGATGAAGGAGAATAGCCTGAAACCAAGACTACTCTACCCAGCAAGGATCTCATTCACATTTGATGGAGAAAATAAAACCTTTACAGACAAGCAAAAGCTGAGAGAGTTCAGCACCACCAAACCAGCTTTACAACAAATGCTAAAGGAACTTCTCTAGACACGAAACACAAGAGAAGGAAATGACCTATAGTAGCGAACCCAAAACAATATATAAAATGGAAATAGGAACATACATATCGATAATTACCTTAAATGTAAATGGACTAAATGCTCCCACCAAAAGACACAGATTGGCTGAATGGATACAAAAACAAGACCCTTATATATGCTGTCTACAAGAGACCCACTTCAGAACTAGAGACACATACAGACTGAAAGTAAGGGGATGGAAAAAGATATTCCATGCAAATGGAAACCAAAAGAAAGCTGGAGTAGCAATTCTCATATCAGACAAAATAGACTTTAAAATAAGGACTATTAAAAGGGACAAAGAAGGACACTACATAATGATCAAGGGATCGATCCAAGAAGAAGATATAACAATTGTAAATATTTATGCACCCAACATAGGAGCACCTCAATACATAAGGCAAATACTAACAACCATAAAAGGGGAGATCAACAGTAACACATTCATAGTAGGGGACTTTAACACCCCACTTTCACCCATGGACAGATCATCCAAAATGAAAATAAATAAGGAAACACAAGCTTTAAATGATACATTAAACAAGATGGACTTAATTGATATTTATAGGACACTCCATCCAAAAACAACAGAATACACATTTTTCTCAAGTGCTCATGGAACATTCTCCAGGATAGATCATATCTTGGGTCACAAATCAAGCCTTGGTAAATTTAAGAAAACTGAAATTGTATCAAGTATCTTTTCCGACCACAACGCCATGAGACTAGATATCAATTACAGGAAAAGATCTGTAAAAAATACAAACACATGGAGGCTAAACAATACACTACTTAATAATGAAGTGATCACTGAAGAAATCAAAGAGGAAATAAAAAAATACCTAGAAACAAATGACAATGGAGACACAACGACCCAAAACCTATGGGATGCAGCAAAAGCAGTCCTAAGGGGGAAGTTTATAGCAATACAAGCCCACCTTAAGAAGCAGGAAACATCTCGAATAAACAACCTAACCTTGCACCTCAAGCAATTAGAGAAAGAAGAACAAAAAAACCCCAAAGCTAGCAGAAGGAAAGAAATCATAAAAATCAGATCAGAAATAAATGAAAAAGAAATGAAGGAAACAATAGCAAAGATCAATAAAACTAAAAGCTGGTTCTTTGAGAAGATAAACAAAATAGATAAACCACTAGCCAGACTCATCAAGAAAAAAAGGGAGAAGACTCAAATCAATAGAATTAGAAATGAAAAAGGAGAAGTAACAACTGACACTGCAGAAATAAAAAAAATCATGAGAGATTACTACAAGCAACTCTATGCCAATAAAATGGACAATCTGGAAGAAATGGACAAATTCTTAGAAATGCACAACCTGCCAAGACTGAATCAGGAAGAAATAGAAAATATGAACAGACCAATCACAAGCACTGAAATTGAAACTGTGATTAAAAACCTTCCAACAAACAAAAGCCCAGGACCAGATGGCTTCACAGGTGAATTCTATCAAACGTTTAGAGAAGAGCTAACACCTATCCTTCTCAAACTCTTCCAAAATATAGCAGAGGGAGGAACACTCCCAAATTCCTTCTACGAAGCCACCATCACCTTGATACCAAAACCAGACAAGGATGTCACAAAGAAAGAAAACTACAGGCCAATATCACTGATGAACATAGATGCAAAAATCCTCAACAAAATACTAGCAAACAGAATCCAACAGCACATCAAAAGGATCATACACCATGATCAAGTGGGGTTTATTCCAGGAATGCAAGGATTCTTCAATATACGCAAATCTATCAATGTGATAAACCATATTAACAAATTGAAGGAGAAAAACCATATGATCATCTCAATAGATGCAGAGAAAGCTTTCGACAAAATTCAACACCCATTTATGATAAAAACCCTCCAGAAAGTAGGCATAGAGGGAACTTTCCTAAACATAATAAAAGCCATATATGACAAGCCCACAGCAAACATCATCCTCAATGGTGAAAAACTGAAAGCATTTCCACTAAGATCAGGAACAAGACAAGGTTGCCCACTCTCACCACTCTTATTCAACATAGTTTTGGAAGTTTTAGCCACAGCAATCAGAGAAGAAAAGGAAATAAAAGGAATCCAAATCGGAAAAGAAGAAGTAAAGCTGTCACTGTTTGCAGATGACATGATACTATACATAGAGAATCCTAAAGATGCTACCAGAAAACTACTAGAGCTAATCAATGAATTTGGTAAAGTAGCAGGATACAAAATTAATGCACAGAAATCTCTGGCATTCCTATATACTAATGATGAAAAATCTGAAAGTGAAATCAAGAAAACACTCCCATTTACCATTGCAACAAAAAGAATAAAATATCTAGGAATAAACCTACCTAAGGATACGAAAGACCTGTATGCAGAAAATTATAAGACACTGATGAAAGAAATTAAAGATGATACAAATAGATGGAGAGATATACCATGTTCTTGGATGGGAAGAATCAACATTGTGAAAATGACTCTACTACCCAAAGCAATCTACAGATTCAATGCAATCCCTATCAAACTACCACTGGCATTTTTCACAGAACTAGAACAAAAAATTTCGCAATTTGTATGGAAACACAAAAGACCCCGAATAGCCAAAGCAATCTTTAGAACGAAAAAAGGAGCTGGAGGAATAAGGCTCCCTGACTTCAGACTATATTACAAAGCAACAGTAATCAAGACAGTATGGTACTGGCACAAAAACAGAAAGATAGATCAGTGGAACAGGATAGAAAGCCCAGAGATAAACCCACGCACATATGGACACCTCATCTTTGATAAAGGAGGCAGGAATGTACAGTGGAGAAAGGACAGCCTCTTCAATAAATGGTGCTGGGAAAACTGGACAGGTACATGTAAAAGTATGAGATTAGATCACTCCCTAACACCATACACAAAAATAAGCTCAAAATGGATTAAAGACCTAAATGTAAGGCCAGAAACTATCAAACTCTTAGAAGAAAACATAGGAAGAACACTCTATGACATAAATCACAGCAAGATCCTTTCTGACCCACCTCCTAGAGTAATGGAAATAAAAACAAAAATAAACAAATGGGACCTAATGAAACTTCAAAGCTTTTGCACAGCAAAGGAAACGATAACCAAGACCAAAAGACAACCCTCAGAATGGGAGAAAACATTTGCAAATGAAGCAACTGACAAAGGATTAATCTCCAAAATTTACAAGCAGCTCATGCAGCTCAATAACAAAAAAACAAACAACCCCATCCAAAAATGGGCAGAAGACCTAAATAGACATTTCTCCAAAGAAGATATACAGAATGCCAACAAACACATGAAAGAATGCTCAACATCATTAATCATTAGAGAAATGCAAATCAAAACTACAATGAGATATCATCTCACACCAGTCAGAATGGACATCATCAAAAAATCAAGAAACAATAAATGCTGGAGAGGGTGTGGAGAAAAGGGGACACTCTTGCACTGCTGGTGGGAATGTGAATTGGTTCAGCCACTGTGGAGAACAGTATGGAGGTTCCTTAAAAAACTACAAATAGAATTACCATATGACCCAGCAATCCCACTACTTGGCATATACCCTGAGAAAACCAAAATTCAAAGAGAGTCATGTACCAAAATGTTCATTGCAGCTCTATTTACAATAGCCAGGACATGGAAACAACCTAAGCGCCCATCATCGGATGAATGGATAAAGAAGATGTGGCACATATACACAATGGAATATTACTCAGCCTTAAAAAGAAATGAAATTGAGCTATTTGTAATGAGATGGATAGATCTAGAATCTGTCATACAGAGTGAAGTAAGTCAGAAAGAAAAAGACAAATACCGTATGCTAACACATATATATGGAATTTAAGGGAAAAAAATGTCATGAAGAACCTAGGGGTAAGATAGGAATAAAGACGCAGACCTACTGGAGAACGAACTTAAGGATATGGGGAGGGGGAAGGGTGAGTTTTGACAGGGCGAGAGAGAGTCATGGACATATACACACTAACAAACGTAGTAAGGTAGATAGCTGGGGGGAAGCAGCCGCAAGGCACAGGGATATTAGCTCGGTGCTTTGGAACAGCCTGGAAGGGTGGGATGGGGAGAGTGGGAGGGAGGGAGACGCAAGAGGGAAGACATATGGGAACATATGTATATGTATAACTGATTCACTTTGTTATAAAGCAGAAACTAACACACCATTGTAAAGCAATTATACCCCAATAAAGATGTTTAAAAAAAAAAAAAAAAAAAAAAAAAAGCCCAATTTACAAAGAAAAATATGAATTATGAGCCTTTGTATACCCAAAACATAGCCTCAAATTATATAAAGGAAAAATCTGTTAAAAATCCAATAAGAACAAATTAATAATCATAATAAAAGATATTAACTCATTTCTCACAGAAATGGTCACAATGACATGAAAAATAGGTAAAGATATTGAGGATTCGAATAACATAATTAACAAGCTTAATGTATGGCCATAATCGGAACTTATATCTAATAATCATTTCTTCCAAACGCATGGTATAACCACAAAAATTGACCACGTAATCAGCCACAACTGACATTTTTAATATATTCATAAAAAGAAAAAAAATTACACCCACATTCATTGTCCACAATAAAATCACATGAAAATCGACAACAAACGGTCGTCAAAAACCACATACAT
Organism: Phocoena phocoena; assembly: GCF_963924675.1. Classification (NCBI taxonomy): domain Eukaryota; kingdom Metazoa; phylum Chordata; class Mammalia; order Artiodactyla; family Phocoenidae; genus Phocoena; species Phocoena phocoena. The sequence continues at coordinate 38,361,661 of NC_089222.1, read as the reverse complement.
GGAAACTTCAACATACATCTGATAAACCTTGGGCCAAAGAGGAAATAGAAGTCGAGTTATAAACTATTTAGAAATAAATGATAATGGAAGCACTATTTATCAAAGTACTTAGAAGAAAATTTATAGCTTTAAATATTTACTTTAAAAAAAACAATGAATGTGTACTCTGAATGTCACAATCCAGGAGAAAAGCATAAATGACAAAAAACAATGAATGTTCAGAAGCAAGGCAACCCCAGTAGCAATGAGCACACCCAAAGCCAATATCTTGGTTTCTAAATACTATTCTCCAGTAAAAGATATCAGAAGATCTTAGAGAACTGGTTGATTCCAGGGGTGGGGCAGGAAAAATTTAAGATGAGCCTAGAACATTTTATGATGCCAGAAAGTAAGGAAGAGTTCAAAGGAAGACAGAGGCATGTTGAAAGGGCACAGGTGTCACCTCAAAGAGCTCCTAATGGCCAAACTGGAACAATTGAGCAACAAAATAAATAACTGTAGTACTGGATTATAACCCACAAAATAAAAGTGAATGAGTCCATACTGACATTAACAAATAACTGAATAGTTAAACAAATGGGAGAGAAGGAACAGCTGTTCCTTACAGAGAAATTCCAATTAATAAACATAGAAGGAATGAGAAAAAGAAAAAATTGTTAGAAGAGCACAGTAATGACTGTTGCAAGCAAAATCTATGCTAAAAGTAGGTGAAAGTTTGAGGAGAAACAGAATATTTGAATATTCTCAAAGTTTCTACCCCAAGATATTTATTAATTGTAAAGGGAAAAATAATTTTACAGTGGAGGAACTTGGCATACAACACCTTAGCCAAGTGATCAACATTTAACATCATCTGTATTAAGACATATTGACATCACATACACTCTGACATGATACACTGAGAAGGGCATATCATTTCTGTGGTATTCTTGCCAAAAATGAACAATCTCTGTTAAATTATGCGTAAACATCAGACAAACCCAAATTGAGGGGATTCTACAAAATAACTGACCAGTTCTCTTCAAAAACCTCGAGTCATGAAAGACAAAGAAAGAATGAGGAACTGTCACAGATCAAAGGAGACTAAAAAGATATGAGGTCTAAATGCAATCAGTGATCCCAGATTGAATCCTGGAGTGGAAAAAAAAAACATGTCAGTGAAAAAACTGATAAAATCAAATAAAGTCTGTAGGTTAGTTAATAGTATTATACCAATGTTAATTTCTTAGTTTTTATAATTGTACCATAGTTATGAAAGTTGTTAGCATTAGGGGAAGCTGCGTATATGGGAACTCCCTGTACTATTTTTGCAACTTTCTATAAATCTAAAATTATTTCAAAATAAAAAGTTAAAAAAATCACTTGTACATATTTAATGAATAATTTGTACATGTCAAATGTATCTGTTATAAACTATGGTGTAAAAAGGTGGGTATACTTTAAATTTTGGAAGTTACGCATTTTTATATAGCAAAAATAAAAGAAAACACCTTCACGGTCAATATTAGAGAAACATTAAGTAACCTATATTCCTATGGAATACCATATATATATATATATATATTAAAAAAAAAGAATGAAGTAGATCTCTGTGTCCTGACATGGAAAGAATACTAAGACTTAACAAGAAGAAAAAAGAAAAGCAAGTTGTAATTTACAGATCAACAAGAGTTTTCAAACATTCCTACTGGGAATGTAAATTAACATAGCTACGTTGAATAAATAGTAGGATCTACTAAGCCTGGCCATATGCATAATGCCATGACCCAGAATTTCCACACCTGGTACATACCCAACAGAAAAATGTACTCAGATATGTACCAAAGACATGCACACAAATGTTCATGGCAGCACTGATTTTAATAGCCCCAAATTGGAAAAAGCCAAATGCTCACCCACAGTAGAATAGATAAATCCATTGTGGTATATTCATACCATTGAAAACTGAACAGCAATAAGAGTGAACGAACAGCAGCTACCCATAGCAAGATGAATGCTTCTTGCAAACATAATGCTAAGTGAAGTAAACCAGACAAGAGAATACATACCATATGATTCCATTCACATAAAGTTCAAAAATAGGCAAAATTAATCTATGGTGTTATAATTCAAGATAGTGATTTCCTTTGGGTGGGTGACAGTAAGATAAGTACAAGAGAGCTTCTAGGGGGATGTTAATCTTCAGTTTCATGATCCGGATGCTGATTACATGGGAAATTCACTTTGTGAAATTTAATTTAGTTGTACATGTATTTTTGTGCATTTTTCTCTTATATATGTTATACTTCAATAAAAAATTAGAAAAATAAAAAATTAAATAAAGTAGAATTAAAAGAATCACCTAGACAGTCTCATTACGTTTAAGTACATCTAAGGTTGATAAATAGGGGAAAAAGTCCAGAAATATTAGAAGGATTTTAACCTTATATAGTACAATGCGGGGTTAAATGAAATTTATATTAAACATTCCTTAATAAAACATGAGGAGTACAGCCAATCTTTTGTGATAATTGTAAATGGAAGGAGGAGGCAAGATGGCAGAATAGGAGGATGCAGAATTTGTCACCCCTCAGAAGTATATCAAGAATACATCCATAAATGGAACACTTCTCACAGAGCACCTGCTGAACATTAGGGGAAGACTTCAGACACCTAAAAGGACAAGAAAAATCCCCTCACAACTCGGTAGGACAAAAGAAAGAAGAAAAAAAAGAAAAGAGGAATCAAAAAAGGGACCAGCAACCCTGGTGGGAAGCTGAAGGTGAGGGGAGGTCCCCGCACTCAGAAAATCCCTCATGGTGGGGAAATCAGCTGGGACAGAAGGAGACCTTCAGGAGACCAAAGGAGAATGCAGCAGACAGCCTGTGGAAGGCAGGACAAAGTAAGAACTGCGTGCATAGTCTGCGCTGCAGCTCTGCGCATCCCAGCCTGAATCGTGAGTCGCCTGTTGCTGAGGGGGGCTGGGTGCTGGAAAGTGGGGTTTGGAGCCCAGATGCAGGTAGGGGTCAGCTGTTGGCTGTATAAAGATAGCCTGAAGCGACAGGAGTAAGGGACTGCACAACCGGGAAAGTTTGTGGAAAAAAGCCCAGAACACCATAGAAGCAAGGCATCATTGTTGAGTGGTGCCCAAGGGGTGGGGCTACTATTACAACTCCTTTCCCCACCCTCCAGCTATTTCGGCCTCCATGGGAACTGGAAAGGGCTCCCATCTGAGTAGTTCGCCTGTCCCTCAAGCCAAGGCCTCCTCTGCCCGCTTAGGCTCTGGGGTCCTGAGTGCCCCTGCATGAGATGGAAATCTGCCAATGCTGGTGGGGGCTGAGTACTAAAGTGAGGGGTTAAGAGAGAGGATCTGGGGAGACGAATGCTGTTGGCTATGTGAATTCAACAGAGGGGATGGGAGTGAGGGGCTCCATGGCTGGGAATGCCCCTAGAGGAAGCGTGATCTGACGAGGAAATGAGGCACCATTGTTGAGAGGTGTGCAAGGGATGGGGATGCCACTGCCCCACACACACCAGCTCTTGCCTCCGTGGGCACTGGAGCATGCCACAGTCTGTTGCAACTGCCTGCTGGTCCCTGCCACCACAGGCAACTTGCACACACCCCAGGTGTGGCTGCTGTACCCCTCCCTAGGTGGAAGGAGTAAGTGTGCCCTAATCAGCCACTGCTTTCTCTCCCTCTCACCTGGGCAGGGAACAGATGCCTGAGAGTGATGCACATGCAGAGATGGGCCCAAAGCCAAAGCTGAGCCTCAGGGGCAGGGAGACTAAGAAAAAGGAGTGGAAATCTTTCTGTGAAGGTGCACAAGCTGCAGATTAAATCCCTGAGATCGGCTTGGTAAATCCTGCGTCTGAGGAATACCTGAATAGACAATGAGTGTTCCCACAATTGAAACTGGTCTAGCCTTAGCAGCAGTGGACTTTGGGGACAAGTACACGTGGGAGTTGGGGAAGGGCATTGTCTGAGCTGGTCCCACAGTGCCCAGAGCCAATCCCCACCTCCCCAGGAGGCCCTCCAATACCTCCAGGTAGGTCTTTGGACTCTGATAGCCAGAAGGGAGTAGCAGGACATATTTAAAGTGAAAAACCTACAACCAAGATTACTCTACCCAGCAAGGATCTCATTCAGATTCAATGGAGAAATCAAAAGCTTTACAGAGAAGCAAAACTAAGAGAATTCAGCACCACCAAACCAGCATTACAACAAATGCTAAAGGAACTTCTCTAGGTGGGAAACACAAAAGAAAAAGACCTACAAAAAATACCCCAAAACAATTAAGAAAATGATAATAGGAACATACATATCAATAATTACCTTAAATGCAAATGGATTAAGTGCTCCAACCAAAAGAGAGAAACTGGCTGAATGGATACAAAAACAAGATCCATATATATGCTGTCTATAAGAGACCCACTTCAGACCTAGGGACACATACAGACTACAAGTGAGGGGATGGAAAAAGATATTCCATGCAAATGGAAATCAAAAGAAAGCTGGAGTAGCAATTCTCATATCAGACAAAATAGACTTTAAAATAAAGACAATTTCAAGAGACAAGGAGGGACACTACATAATGATCAAGGGATCAATCCAAGAAGATATAACAATTGTAAATATTTATGCACCCAAGATAGGAGCACCTCAATACATAAACCAAATGCTAACAGCCATAAAAAGGGAAACTGACAGTAACAGAATAATGGTGGGGGACTTTAACACCCCACCTACACCAATGGACAAATCATCCAGACAGAAAATAAATAAGGAAACCCAAGATTTAAATGACACATTAGACCAGACAATTAATATTTATAGGACATTCCATCTGAAAGCAACAGAAAATACTTCTCAAGTGCAAGTCGAACATTTTCCAAGGCAGATCACATCTTGGTTCACAAACAAGCCTCAGTAAATTTAAGAAAACTGAAATCATATCAAGCACCTTTTCTGACCACAACACTATGAGATTACAAATCAATTACAGAAAAAAAAACTGTAAAAAAAACATATGGAGGTTGAACAATATGCTACTAAATAACCAGGAGATCACTAAAGAAATCAAAAAATACCTAGAAACAAATAACAATGAAAACATGATGACCCAAGAACTATGGGATGCAGCAAAGGCAGTTCTAAGAGGGACGTTTATAGCAATACAATCTTACCTCAAGAAACAAGAAATATCTCAAATAAACAACATAACCTTACACCTAAAGCAACTACAGAAAGAAGAATGAACAAAACCCAAAACTAGTAGAAGGAAAGAAATCATAAAAATCAGAGGAGAAATAAATGAAATAGAAATGAAGAAAACAATAGCAAAGATCAATACAACTAAAAGTTGGATCTTTGAAAAGATAAACAAAATTGATAAACCTTTAGCCAGACTCATCAAGAAAAAAAGGGAGAGGACTCAAATAAATAAAATAGAAATCAAAAAGAAGTTACAACTGACACTGCAGAAATACAAAGGATTGTAAGAGACTACTACAAGCACCTATATGCCAATAAAATGGAAAACCTGTAAGAAATGGACAAATTCTTAGAAAAGTACAACCTGCCAAGACTGAATCAGGAAGAAATAGAAAATATGAACAGACCAATCACAAGTAATGAAATTGAACCTATGATTTAAAATCTTCCACCAAACAAAAGCTCAGGACCAGATGGCTTCACAGGCAAATTCTATCAAACATTTAGAGAAGAACTAACACCTATCCTTCTCATACTCTTCCAAAAAATTGCAGCGGGGCACTTCCCTGGTGGTGCAGAGGTTAAGAATCCGCCTGTCAATGCAGGGGACACCGGTTTGATCCCATATGTTGCAGAGCAACTAAGCCCGTGTGCCACAACTACTGAGCCTGTGCTCTAGAGCCCACAGGCCACAACTACTGAGGCTGTGTGCCACAACTACTGAAGCCCGTGCACCTAGAGCCTCTGCTCTACAACAAGAGAAGACACAGCAGTGAGAAGCCCATGCACCACAATGAAGAGAAGCCCCACTCACTGCAACTAGAGAAAGCCCATGTGCGCAGCAATGAAGACACAACACAGCCAAAAATAAATAAATAAATAAATAAATTTATTTTTAAAAAACCCCACTATACTCTTTAAAAAAACAAAAATTTCAGTGGGAGGAACACTCTCAAACTCATTCTACAAGGCCACCATCACCCTGATACCAAAACCAGACAAACATACCACAAGAAAAGAAACTTACAGGCCAATACAACTGATGAACATAGATGCAAAAATCCTCAACAAAATACTAGCAAACCAAATCTAACAACACATTAAAAGGATCATACACCATGATCAAGTGGGATTTATCCCAGAGATGCAAGGTTTCTTCAATATATGCAAATCAATCAATGTGATACACCATATTAACAAATTGAAGAATAAAAACCATACGATCATCTCAATAGATACAGAAAAAGCTTTTAACAAAATTCAACACCAATTTATGATAAAAACTCTCCAGAAAGTAGGCATAGAGGGAACCTACCTCAACATAATAAAGCCTATATATGACAAACCCACAGCAAACATTATTCTCAATGGTGAAAAACTGAAAGCATTTCCTCTAAGATCAGGAACAAGACAAGGGTGTCCACTCTTGCCACTATTATTCAACATGGTTTTGGAAGTCCTAGCCATGGCAATCAGAGAATAAAAAGAAATAAAAGGAATCCAAATCAGAAAAGAAGTAAAACTGTCACTGTTTGCAGATGACATATTATACATAAAAAATACTAAAGATGGCACCAGAAAACTACTAGAGCTAATCAATGAATTTAGTAAAGCCACAGGATACAAAATTAATACACGGAAATCTCTTGCATTCCTATACACTAACAACAAAAGATCAGAAAAAGAAATCAAGGAAACAATCCCATTTACTGTTGCAACAGAAAGAATAAAATACCTAGGAATAAACATACCTATGGAGACGAAAGAACTGTACGCAGAAAACTATAAGATAATGATGTAAGGAATAAAAGATGACACAAACAGATGGAGAGATATACCATGTTCTTGGATTGGAAGAATCAGTATTGTGAAAATGACTATACTACTCAAAGCAATCTACAGATTCAATGCAATCCCTATCAAATTACCAATGGCATTTTTCACAGAATTAGAACAAAAAATTTTACAACTTCTATGGAAACAGAAAAGACCATGCATAGCCAAAGCAATCTTGAGAAAGAAAAACAGAGCTAGAGGAATCAGGCTCCCCAACTTCAGACTATACTACAAAGCTACAGTAATCAAGACAGTGTGGTACTAGCACAAAAACAGAAATATAGATCAATGGAACAGGATAGAAAGTCCAGATATAAACCCACGCACCTGTGGACCCCTAATCTATGACAAAGGAGGCAAGCATATACAATGGAGAAAAGACAGTCTCTTCAATAAGTGGTGCTGGAAAAACTGGACAGCTACATGTAAAAGAATGAAATTAGAACACTCCCTAACACCATACACAAAAATAAACTAAAAATGGATTAGACACCTAAATGTAAGTTCAGACACTATAAAACTCTTAGAGGAAAACACAGGCAGAACACTCTTATGATATAAATCACAGCAAGATCTTTTTTAATCCACCTCCTAGAGTAATGATAATAAAAACAAAAATAAACAAAGGGAACCTAACTAAATGTAAAAACTTTTACACAGCAAAGGAAACCATAAACAAGATGAAAAGACAACCCTCAGAATGCGAGAAAGTATTTGCAAATGAAGTAACTGACAAAGGATTAATCTCCAAAATATACAAACAGCTCATGCAGCTCAATATCAAAAAACCAAACAACGCAATCAAAAAATGGGTGGAAGACCTAAATAGACATTTCTCCAAAGAAGATATACAGATTGCCAAGAAACACATGCAAGGACGCTCAACATCACTAATCATTAGAGAAATGCAAATCAAAACTACAATGAGGGGACTTCCCTGGTGGTCCAGTGGTGAAGAATCCACCTTCCAATGCAGGGGACACCGGTTTGATCCCTTGTCGAGGAACTAAGATCCTGCATGCCATGGGGCAACTAAGCCCACACGCCACAACTGCTGAGCTCGCACACCTCAATGAGAGAGCCTGGTGCTGCAATTACAGAGCCCATGCGCTCTGAAGCCGGCATGCTCTGGAGCCCATGCACCACAATTAGAGAGAGAAAAACCCACACGCCACAACTAGAGAGAAGCCCGTGAACCACAGCAAAAGATCCTACACGTCTCAACGAACAGATCCCATGTCCCGCAACTAAGACCCAACGCAGCCAAAGAAAAATAATAATAATAAAGAAAAAAACCTACAATGAGGTATCACCTCACACCAGTCAGAATGGCCATCATCAAAAAATCTACAAACAATAAATGCTGGAGAGGGTGTGGAGAAAAGGGAAGCCTCTTGCACTGTTGGTGGGAATGTAAATTGATACAGCCACTATGGAGAACAGTATGGAGGTTCCTTAAAAAACTAAAAATAGAATTACCATATGATCCAGCAATCCCACTACTGGGCATATACCCAGAGAAAACCATAATTCAAACAGATGCATGCACCCCAATGTTCATTGCAGCACTATTTACAATAGCCAGGTTATGGAAGCAACCTAAATGTCCATTGACAGAGGAATGGATAAAGAAGATGTGGTGCATATATACAATGGAATATTACATAGCCATAAAAGGGAACACAATTGGGTCATTTGTAGAGACATGGATGGACCTAGAGACTGTCATACAGAGTGAAGTAAGTCTGAAAGAGAAAAACAAATATTGTATATTAATGCATATATATGGAATCTAGAAAAATGGTATAGATGATCTTATTTTCAAAGCAGAAGTAGAGACACAGACATAGAGAACAAATGTATGGATACCAAGGGGAAAAGGGAGTGGGTGGAAGGAATTGAGGGATTTGGATTGGCATATATACACTATTGATACTCCGTATAAAATAGATAACTAATGAGAACATACTGTATAGCACAGGGAACTCGATGCTCTGTGGTGACCTAAATGGGAAGGACATCCAGAAAGGAGGGGAAATATGTATAGGTATAGCAGATTCACTTTGCTGTGCAGTAGAAACTAACACAACATTGTAAAGCAACTATACTCCAATAAAAATGTTTTAAAAAGTCAAATCACTATGTAGTACACCTAAATCTAGCATAATATGATACATTAACCATACTTAAATAAAAATTAAATAAATTAAAATTTTTAATTTTTTATCGGAGTATACTTGATTTATAATATTGTGTTAGTTTTAGGTGTACAGCATATTGATTCAGTGTATTTGAAAATTATATTCCATTATAGGTTATTACAAGATAATGGGTATAATTACCTATGCTATATAGTATATCCTTTAAATTAAAATAAAAAAAATAAAACTGACTGGAGCTATCGTCAGTGCTACCACTTAAAACAAAAAACAACCGTTAATGGAGTGTAACCTTTAAAAATTGTATAAAAATAAAATTCTTTTAAAAAGCCCACTCCAACTATTAAGATTTACCCAGAAAAGAATTCTAAGCCTGTTTTTTAACAAAACATTTTTCTTTTCATAATTTAAAAAGAAAAAAAAACACACATTAAAACACTTTCCAAGGTCACTTATTTTGATATATTCCCCAAATGAATGTTACATATAAATAGCATCTCAAGCCCTCTGACAACACTCCCTGAGAAGTTAGGTCACATTAGTTCACTCTGTTCTGGCTTTGCTAACTCCACTTCTTTCAAATCAAACTGATACAGTTAAAAATAACATGCCTGAAAGGTCCTTATGTTCACTTTTACTGTATATATTATATCAACTTTATGAAATAAATAATTCACAAAATATTGCAATCCAATATGCACTGTGCAAGCACACGGATTCTCTATAAGAGTCATAATTCTTCTGCACAGAATTTGAACACTATGTTGACTGATGTGAGGACATGCTGTTGTCCAGTCAGAGGGTGTTCCAAAAACAGTGGGACTAACAGCATGTTCTAGTGGACAGAGTCCTGTACTGGAATTAGATGACTTGTATTATAACCCTCTTGCCAACGCAATCATGAGAACAACACATTTATTACTGTTTCTATTTTCCAGTTTTTCCTGTAGCCAACTTGATCAAAATGGATTGTGGTAAGAATCACAGAGTTGTAAAACAAATTTGGGAAAGGTATTACTGTCTCCTTAATTATTTTCATTTGGATCATCTATTGACATTATTCGTAATGAAAATATTCTAAAGGAAAATACTTTAAAATGTCCTTTTAACTTCCCTCCACTCTGTAGTCAAACACTTTAGAAAAGACAACCAGAAAGCTGATCGCATCATTGGGTATTTTACCACCTGAAACCTAAACTCTTTTTTGTTAAGCTCCTGGTTCTAAGGATTCATTTATTTTTAGTCTTTCCATCAAACTGGTTTTGCAGCAATCTGAGATGACAGGTGGAAGTTCAGGGTCTGAAAAAAATAAAGTGGGGGATTTTTAGGATTGTATCCTACCAAGATCTGACAGGCAAAGGCATCTAACTATCAAGGGGAAAATTAGAACTGCAACAAAGAAATCAATCAAAACAAGATAGTACTTCAAGGGTTCTTGGGAAATGGATTTTAGACATTGACATATGACTGCCAAGAAGTGGCTTCTGTAACCACTTTTTTGGAATCAATCACTATCTAAGTGCATCCAGAAAATTAGATTATCTTTCTAGAAAATAAAGAATGGGGGTGGAAAGCCCACATATACAGGTAGATAAATCACTCAGGATTCAATAAAACTAGAAAGAATTCTTATTTCGCAAAGAAAAGTCATAAGTACTTTGTGAAACTCCAGAGGCAGAACCCAAACTTCTTTACCTATTATCAGGACCTATGGCAACTTCAAAAATGTCAACAGGAGATTGCACAGGACCAGAAATGTCACTAACATACAAGTGTATAAAACAGTAGCAATATTCAAGACAAAATTATTTGTGAATACAAACACTTAATTTCCTCTTGAGTGGCATTCTATTGGTTTTATCTTAAAAATTTATTTTATTTAAAAAATTTTATATATAATATAAAAATATATTCTTTTGCTAAAGTAGTTTTAAATTTATCCTGAAGAGTCATTACCCTGTACAATATACTCCTTTAGTTTGACTCCTTCTAAAACATGCTTTCCTTATTGAGTTAAGGGTCAGGAATATTTAGCTTTGCTAACAGGTAGGGGTTTCAAAAGTCTAACATCAATAAGCCATCGCTTGACTTTGATACACATTCATATTCATTCCCTCCTCTCTCCTCTCCCCTCTGTCTCTGTCTCTCCCCACCCTCTCCCAATAAGGCGAGGGAATGGTACCTTGCATTGGACTGAATCTACATTGCTTGTTAAATTAACCTCATTTAATTAACCTCATTTGAGCTTTATTCAGTCTTTGATTATTCACTTATTTCCCCCCGGTCTCTTTAATATGTAGAGAGTCTATTAAAATAATAGATCTTCCCTTGATTAAATACGATAATGTTAAGCTTTACTAGTGCAGAAGCAGAAGTTAAAACCCTTAACCCTGACTTAATAAAAAACCGATAAAATACACACAATTCTGTATTTTAGGGTTGATATATATAGTTCATAAAATGGAAGCAAAATGTTTTACTGTATTTTTCTTGAAAGTAAAGAAATAAAAGACAATTTAGAGAAAAACTGAAATCTCCATTGTTTTAAAGTGCTCTTAATAAAATCACGTTGTTTATATAAAATACTGTCTTAAATATTGCTATCATCACTTTAAAGTACTCTGAATAAAAATTACCTTATTTATTCTTTAATGCAAGACCTTATGTTTCTTACTTCCCTAATTGTTCTCTCCTGAGGGTTCTAGTAGCATAGTAGGCATTGATAAATATTCTTCTATTGATTAACTCTAAAGGATGAAAAAGCATATAAGATCCTTGGATATCCTCTCTTTTTCATGTAGTAGTTAGCTACTATTTTGTCCACCTAACATATTCCTTTTCTTTTGGGAATCATCAATGCTTCCTTCTACCCCACTCTTACAGATCCAACCATTCATATGACTGCCACAGACAGAAGTTTCCATGTTTATGACCCAACCCCAGTGGCTTAGTGGACGAAACACCTGCCCCAAACTGGGTCAGAGCTCTTATCCAGGATTATTTTCTTGGAACTACAGAAAACAGCAGACAGTCCCTCTCAGGTGGCAGTAGATGTAAGAAGTAAAACTTAGGCATCGTGGGCAACAATTTTTCCTTTAGGTAAAGAAAGCCAATCAGCAGTTTAAGAGAATAAAGGCAAAATGCAAAGAAAAGCAGAAATGAAAGACAACAAAAGGAAAATCTTAGGGCTGGTCGTGTCCTTTGTTCAGGTTACTCCTGAAGCCTAGCTTCATAGACCCTTCCACTGTTCAAATTTTTCCTTGAAATCTGTGATCTATTAAACACTTTCTGCCTATGCCAGTTCAAGCTAGATTTTAGTCCTTACAACCAAGAGTCCTAACTAAAAGTGTTTGAAGACTGAATGCTTTCTACCAGTCCTTAAGAATGAAAAACATATAGTTAAAGAAGCAAAGGACAATAAATGGGCAATTCAGAGGAAAGTAATATTCTGAGTAAAAAACCCAAAAAAATGTATATCACTAAAATTCAGAGAAATGGAAACTGAAACAATAATATTTTAATCTAATAAATTAACAAATCTTTAACAAAAATGAGCATATCCAATATTGGCAAGTTACAATGAAACAGCATTCTCTTACATCATTTGTCGAAGAATAAATTTTTATAAACTGTTTTTATAATATATTTTGAAACTATGCATTAAGAAGCTTAAAAGTATTCATATTCTTTGACCCAGAAATTGCACTGCTCGGATCTAGCCCTAATATAGAAAACCTTTTTCTTTGCTTTGGCTTGGAAGAAAGCCAATCACCCAGTAATCTGCAGTAGCAAAATTCTGAGAGTAATACAAATGCTTGGTAAGAAAGTGATTTATTAATTTATTCAATGCAGTATTAGTCATTAGAAATAATTTTATAGTCAGTGTGTGTAATAACACAGAAAAATGCTTATATTATGGTACTGGATTTTTAAAAATCAGAATATCAGACTGTAAAATTAAATGTTTTTAAAACTATATATATAAACAAAATAATTCAGGCATGTCTTTGACTGTAAGTTTTTATAATATAAGCTAGATATTATTCAATAGGTTAACAGGGAGCATAATTTGCATTCTGAAGACTGATTTTACTGAAAAGTTGATGTCTACAGGTATTAGCACCTTGTGTGAAGGGATAAAAGCTGTTGTTCTCCAAATGCAGGAACACACGGCTACTCTGTGTAAGGGGCTGGCTGTTGAGTCGGCTGCCTCCTTTCTTTACTGTTGGTTCTGACGCACAATTCCTAGAAACCCAATTTCAGTATAGTTTTACAGGCTGTTCAGGATGTTCTCAGTGATATTTAAGTATATGTTTGTCCCTTAGCTAAACTATATTTATTATTTTTATCCTGCAGTAGTAAAATGTCTATAAAAGATTTTTAAACTTTTATTAAAATTCTTATAGAAAAAGCAATGTTTTCATTGTGAAATTCTCAGCTTCTAAATCTCTTTTTCTCATTGAAATATCTTTTTTTAAGTGTGATTTTTAAAGTTCTGGGGGGTAATACAATGAACACATTTTTTTTTTTTTTTGGCGGTACGCGGGCCTCTCACTGTTGTGGCCTCTCCCGTTGCGGAGCACAGGCTCCGGACGCGCAGACTCAGCGGCCATGGCTCACGGGCCCATGGGATCTTCCCGGACCGGGGCACAAACCCCTGCATTGGCAGGCGGACTCTCAACCACTGCGCCACCAGGGAAGCCCCCAATGAAACTGACTCTAAAAGTTAATATCTGCTATCATAGGAAGTAAAATTAAGGTAATCTTTTTCATCTACTTTCTTTTTATGGTGGGGAGGGTTGGCACACTGCATGCCTCGCAGGATCTTAGTTCCCTGACCAGGGATGGAACCCGTGCCCCCTGCAGTGGAAGCGCAGAGTCCTAACCACTGGACAGCCAGGGAAGTCCTTACTTTCTACTTTCCTAATATTCCATAATGTGTACAGCAAAAATATGACAGATAATTTTTTCTAAAGAATAGATACTAGATCAGCAAATCATCTACAAATTAACATTTGAAATGATGAAAAAATGAGTATATCTGAAACACAGTATGATAACCCATTTATTAATGTGCCCCAAAATATCATTAGATTACATCAGTTGTTTTAAACACTAGTCTAACATCTATTTTTCTTTGAAGAGGTTCAAGAGAGCTGTACGTAAGCTTCTAGAAATAACATATACAACTATAAGATGTTCAAAGAATCATTAAAATTTAAGGTTTCCTTTTCTTCCCACTTTTAGGTTTGAAATAGTAACCTTGGTTCAATAAAAGGAAAAGAGAGGATGTGACAGCTTCAGGTCACTATTTGTATCTTCTGATAAAACTGTAATTACACTAAGGAGAAAAAAGAAAGATGAAAGTCATTCATTTTAAACTATGTAATTACATGCCCACGATGTGCATGATACCACACCAAACACCATTTATTTATTTGGATAGAAAGGAATGGTACCTGTCCTCGAGGGACTCATGGTTAGATGTGGCAGAGAGCAAAAAAGAAGGTAGTTACATTGTTATACCAATGGTAAAGGAAAAAGGCAGATGAGAAGAGGCAGAGAAAGGCAAGTAATCAGCTGCTGTTTCTGTGTCCTGGAAAGCATGAAGAACTTTCTGATTAGAGAAGTCTCTCTGATTTCATCATAAATGCTGTTGTAAACAGGCAAGGAGGGAGGGGAGAGGAAAAGAGGGAGGAGGTCCGCCAAGCGTAATGGAGGGAAGAAATGAAGATTTGTTAGAAAGACTTAATTTCCTTCTCAAAATATTTAATGATCATCAAAAAAAAAAAAAAAAGAGTTATTGTGGTTACTCCCAAATCAAAGGTCATTCAAAGAAGTTCATTAATACTGCAGTGACATTTAAAATGCATGAAAAATCTTTTCAACAAGGTATTACATGCTCTTCATTTCACCATTCAAAGAGAATAAGAAAAATAGGAAAAAAAATTTAAGTAGTATTTATTTAAAATTCAACTTATTGCCTGCCATATTCTGAGGAAATAAAGTTATGAAATATTCTCCAACTGAAAATTATTAAATCACATAAAAATATAATAGCCAAAATATTCTTGCAGTTAAGAAAACTATTTTACTTTTGGCCACTTTTTCTGCTATCACTGTTTTACTAAATATTTTCTAACTCAAATCCTACAACCTTAAATTGAAAGTTTCCTAATGGCAATGCCAGTAGGAAATGTGACCCTTTTCGATCATCATATAATGGTACTGTGGCCTCAAATTAATTTTAAGCAGATGCTTATAAGGTTCACAAAAGACACCTCAGCTACAGGGTTGGCTAGGAACATTGTTACACTAGTTTCTTTGTAAAGGGTTCAGCTATAGACAGAACAGAGAACTAAGCTGGTGTGAGGACTTGCCGGGTTCTGCTGTGAACAATCTTACATTTGCCTAATTTAGAAGCTGCAAACCAGTTCCTGAACATGTTTTATTTGACTTGCAGAGTGGGTTTTTTTTTTTTTTAATGAGCACCAGTTGAAAATTTGAGGGATTTTACATAAAGATCCAGATTCTCTTTTTCTGTAAAAATCAAGTAATTCAGAAACAGTGGCCCACATTTCTATCTCCTGGAGCAGCTGCCTCATTTAATGAGCCTGTACTTTTCCAATCACTGTAGTTCACATCCAGCCTGTTTTGTTCACTTACTCTGGATACCTGTTTTGCTCCATAGGAATTTGATTTGCCATTCTGCCTACTTCTAAAATGAGCCCAACTGAATGAGCATTTGGCTACTTCAAATATTTTTTTCTCTGAAAATTACGAAAGGTGGTTGCCTGCCATTCACTTGAGGAATTCCGTAGAATAAATGAACTCTATTTTTATTTTTAAAAATAAAAAAGTATATATCTATCTCTATCTATCTATCCAGAGAGAAAGAGAGGAAGAGAGAGAGAGAGAGAGAGAGAATGGCAAAACCATAGAGAAAAATCTAAATTTATACGGACGGTTACAAAGATATTAAAACTTAAAGGCAAGGAGAAACCATGACTGCTCCAAAACTGCAGTGGTTCCTTAATTGAAAGATTAGCTGATATCTACCACACTGACAGCAATTTGGTTCAACCACAGCTGGCAAGAATAGGCCTTTTTCATCTCCTTTCCCTTTAAACAATAAAAACAAAAACAACTGCAGCAAGAAGTGGCCCAGCACCAACTATACAAAAGGCCCACGCAACATGCTTTACAGATATTCTGATTGCAATCTTTTGGGGTTTAGCTCCAGCTTCTCAATTTCCTTTCAGTTCCAATCAAGGGATTTTCACCAGATATTTAGCAGTTTCTTCACCAGATCAAATGTTTCATTAACCCTTATTTTAATGTTGTCAAGGTGTGTTCTACAGTAAGCCCCCACCACAATTATAATGGTTTCATAGTAAACTAAGATTAGTAAAAACAGATTTCTTTACTGTAAGACTTCTCACAGCTTTTACTATGCTAATGTGTAAAGAGAATCACCAAGAAAAGATAAATGTAGAGAATGTTCTAAACTTAAAATTTGACCATAGAATACCTTCTCAGTAACATTTCTCAGGAATCCCTTGGAACACACTTTGAGCGTGTTCTATTTTCAGTATTAATTTAATAATCATTCTAAGTGGTTACTTTTATTTAAAGTGATGTTCATTTCAATAGGGTATCAGAATATATCAGCAAAAGGCAGAAAGTCGAGCAGATAGCAGCTACTCCCAACAAGAATAGAGATTCTTCTTTTCCTATTGAGTCCTGAAGAGGACTCACATCTGGCCCCATAAGCTGTCCCCTTCAGAGGGACTCCTGCCCAGGATGTATTCTGCCCCATTAAAGGCTTCCTTTCCCTACATACTATTTCAGGGGTGGTCTGAGGCTCTGCCCTCCAAGCTTTCTTGATAATCAAACTGGTTTCCAGTTCTGAACCCTTTGTTTCACCTCTAGGTTCACGCTTGGCCCACTGTTTTCAACTTGGAAGACGCTTTGAGCAGGCCAATGTGCCCAATCCTGTCCTCCACCTGCAGGGGGCAACTGGGGCATGTTCCCTTCCCCAAAACCAAATTTCTTCCTCAGACCTAGACACTTTCTTTGATTTTGAGAGAAGAGCTATAGGACCGTATCTAAATATGCTGTCCCTCAGATTGGTTCAAGATGGCAGAGTAGAAGGACATGCTCTCACTCCCTCCTTCGAGAACACCAAATCACAACTAACTGCTGAACAATCATTGACAGAAAGACACTGGAACTCACCAAAAAAGATTCCCCACATGCAAAGACAAAGGAGAAGCTGCAATGAGATGGTAGGAGGGGCGCTATCACAATAAAATCAAATCCCGTAACTGCTGGGTGGGTGACTCACAGACTGCAGAACACTTATACCACAGAAGTCCACCCACTGGAGTGAAGGTTCTGAGCCACATGTCAGGCTTCCCAACCTGGGGGTCTGAAAATGGGAGGAGGAATTCCTAGAGAATCAGACTTTGAAGGCTAGCGGAATTTGATTGCAGGACGTCGGCAGGACTGGGGGAAACAGCGACTCCACATGTGAAGGGCACAAAGTAGTGTGCGCATTGGGACACAGGGGAAGGAGCAGTAACCCCACAGGAGACTGAACCAGACCTCCCTGCTAGTGTTGGGGGGTGTCCTGCAGAGGCAGGGGGCAGCTTTGGCTTACCAAGTGACAAGGACACTGGCAGCAGAAGTTCAGGGAAGTACTCCTTGGAGTGAGCCCTCCCAGAGACCACCATTAGCCCCACCAAAGAGCCCGGGTAGGCTCCAGTGTTGGGTTGCCTCAGGCCACAAAACCAACAGGGAGGGAACCCAGCCAAACCCATCAGCAGACCAGCAGATTAAAGTTTTACTGAGCTCTACCCACTACCAGTCCCTCCCATCAGGAAACTTCCACAAGCCTCTTAGCTAGCCTCATCCACCAGACGGCAGACAGCAGAAGCAAGAAAAACCATAATCCTGCAGCCTGTGGAACAAAAACCACATACACAGAAAGACAAGATGAAAGGCAGAGGGCTATGTATCAGATGAAAGAACAAGATAAAACCCAAGAAAAATGACTAAATGAAATGGAGATACGCAATCATCCAGAAAAAGAATTCAGAATAATGATAGTGAAGTTGATCCAGGACCTCGGAAAAAAAATGGAGGCAAAATCGAGAAGATGCAAGAAATGTTTAACAAAGATCTAGAAGAATTAAAAAACAAACAAACAGAGATAAACAATACAATAACTGAAAGGAAAAATACACTAGAAGGAATCAATAGCAGAAAAACTGAGGCAGAAGAACGGATAAGTGACTTGGAAGACAGAATGGTGGAATTCTTCACTGCTGCAGAACAGAATAAAGAATGAAAGGAAATGAAGACAGCCTAAGAGACCTCTGGGACAACATTAAAGGCAAAAATATTCGCATTACAGGGGTCCTAGAAGGAAAAGAGAGAGAGAAAGAACCCAAGAAAATATTTGAAGACATTATAGTCAAAAACTTCCCTAACATGTGAAAGGAAACAGCCACCCAAGTCCAGGAAGCACAGAGAGTCCCATACCAGATAAACCCAAGGAGAAACACTCCGAGACACATAGTAATCAAATCAGCAAAAATTAAAGACAAAGAAAAATTACTGAAAGCACCAAGGGAAAAACAAATAACATACAAGAGAACTCCAATAAGGTTAACAGCTGATTTCTCAGCAGAAACTCTACAAGCCAGAAGGGAGTGGCATGATACACTTAAAGTGATGAAAGGGAAGAACCTACAACCAATATTACTCCACCCAGCAAGGATCTCACTCAGATTCCATGGAGAAATCAAAAGCCTTACAGACAAGCAAAAGCTAAGAGAATTCAGCACTACCAAACCAGCTCTACAACAAATTAAAGGATCTTCTCTAAGTGGGAAACACAAGAGAAGAAAAGGACCTATAAAAACAAACCCAAACCAATTAAGAAAATGGTAATAGGAACATACATATCAACAATTACCTTAAATGTGAATGGATTACATGCTCCAACCAAAAGACACAGGCTTGCTGAATGGATACAAAAACAAGACCCATATATATGCTGTCTACAAGAGACCCAGTTCAGACATAGCAACACATACAGACTGAAAGTGAGGGGATGGAAAAAGATATTCCAAGAAAATGGAAATCAAAAGAAAGCTGGAGCAGCAATACTCGTATCAGATAAAATACACTTTAAAATAAAGAATGTTACAAGACACAAGGAAGGACACTACATAATTATCAAGGAATCAATCCAAGAAGAAGATATAACAATTATAAATATATATGCACGCAACATAGGAGCACCTCAATACATAAGGCAACTGCTAACAGCTAAAAAGGAGGAAATCAACAGTACCACAATAATAGTGGGGGACTTTAATACCTCACTTACACCAATGGACAGATCATCCAAACAGAAAATTAAGAAGGAAACATAAGCTTTAAATACACAATAGACCAGATAAATTTAATTGATATTTATAGGACATTCCACCCAAAAACAGCAGATTGCACTTTCTTCTCAAGTACACATGGAACATTCTCCAGGACAGATCACATCTTGGTCACAAATCAAGCCTCAGTAAATTTAAGAATTGAAATCATATCAAGCATCTTTTCTGACCATAACTTTATGAGATTAGAAATCAATTACAGGGAACAAAACATAAAAAACACAAACACATGGCGGCTAAACAATACGTTACTAAATAACCAAGAGATCACTGAAGAAATCAAAGAGGAAATAAAAAAATACCTAGAGACAAATGACAATGAAAACACGATGATCCAACAACTATGGGATGCAGCAAAAGCAGTTCTAAAAGGGAGGTCTATAGCTATATAAGCCTACCTCAAGAAACAAGAAAAATCTCAAATAAACAATCTAACATTACACCTGAAGGAACTAGAGAAAGAACAACAAACAAAATGCAACGTTAGCAGAAGGAAAGAAATCATAAAGATCAGAGTAGAAATAAATGAAAAAGAAACAAAGAAAACAATAGCAAAGATCAATGAAACGAAAAGCTGGTTCTTTGAGAAGATACACAAAATTGATAAACCATTAGCCAGACTCATCAAGAAAAAGAGGGAGAGGACTCAAATAAATAAAATTAGAAATGAAAAAGGAGAAGTTACAACAGACACCGCAGAAATACAAAGCATCCTAAGAGACTACTACAAGTAACTCTAGGCCAATAAAATGCACAACCTGGAAGAAATGGACAAATTGTTAGAAAGGTATAACCTTCCAAGACTGAACCAGGAAGAAACAGAAAATTTGAACAGACCAATCACAAGTAATGAAATTGAAACTGTGACTAAAAATCTTCCAACAAACAAAAGTCCAGGACCAGATGGCTTCACAGGTGAATTCTATCAAACATTTAGAGACGAGCTAAGACCCATCCTTCTCAAACTCTTCCAAAAAATCGCAGAGGAAGGAAAACTCCCAAACTCATTCTATGAAGCCACCATCACCCTGATACCAAAACCAGACAAAGATACTACAAAAAAAGAAAAGTATAGACCAATATCACCAATAAACATAGATGCAAAAATCCTCAACAAAATACTAGCAAACAGAATCCAACAACACATAAAAAGGATCATACACCATGGTCAAGTGGGATTTACTGCAAGGATTCTTCAATATACACAGATCAATCAATGTGCCACACCATATTAATATATTGAAGATGAAAAACCATATGATCATCTCAATAGATGCAGAAAAAGCTTTTGACAAAATTCAACACCCATTTATGATAAAAACTCTCCAGAAAGTGGGCACAGAGGGAACCTACTTCAACATAATAAAGGCCATATACAACAAACCCACAGCAAACATCATTCTCAATGGTGAAAAACTGAAAGCATTTCCTCTAAGATCAGGAACAAGACAAGGATGTCCACTCTCACCACTATTATTCAACATAGTTTTCAAAGTCCTAGCCACAGCAATCAGAGAAGAAAAAGAAATAAAAGGAATACAAATTGGAAAAGAAGAAGTAAAACTGTCACTGTTTGCAGATGACATGATACTATACATAGAGAATCCTGAAGATGCCACCAGAAAACTACTAGAGCTAATCAACGAATTTGGTAAATTGCAGGATACAAAATTAATGAACAGAAATCTCTGGCATTCCTATACACTAGTGATGAAAATTCTGAAAGAGAAATTAAGGAAATACTCCCATTTACCACTGCAACAAAAAGAATAAAATACCTAGGAGTAAACCTACCTAGGGAGACAAAAGACCCATATGTAGAAAACTATAAGACACTGATGAAAGAAATTAAAGATGATACCAACAGATGGAGAGATATACCATGTTCTTGGATTGGAAGAATCAATATTGTGGAAATGACTATACTACCCAAAGCAATCTACAGATTCAATGTAATCCCTATCAAATTACCAATGGCATTTTTTACGGAACTAGAACAAAAAATCTTAAAATTCGTATAATTCAAAAAGACACATGCACCCCAATGTTCACTGCAGCACTATTTACAATAGCCAGGTCATGGAAGCAACCTAAATGCCCATTGACAGACAAATGGATAAAGAAGATGTGGTACATATATACAATGGAATATTACTCAGCCATAAAAAGGAACGAAACTGGGTCATGTGTAGAGATGTGGATGCATCTAGAGACTGTCATACAGAGTGAAATATGTCAGAAAGAGAAAAACGAATATCGTGTATTAATGCATATAGATGGAACCTAGAAAATGGTACAGGTGAACCAGTTTGAAGGGCAGAAATTGAGACACAGAAGTAGAGAAAAAACATATGGACACCAAGTGGGGAAAGCGGCGGGGGTTGGGAGTTGTGGTGTGATGAATTGGGAGGTTGGGATTGACATGTATACAGTGATGTGTATAAAATGGATGACTAATAAGGAAAAAAAAAAAGTAAAAATACACTCCCCTCCCCACCCCCCCCAAAAAAAAGCACCACAGAGCTGATCCAGTCAATTCGCAGAACAGTGAGAGATAATAATAAATGATTATCATTAGGTACAGTCAGTGTGAATTAGTTCCTGTAAAAAAATGATCAATTCTTGGACTCTGGCAAAAAAATAAAATAAAATAAAGATGCTGTTCCTATAAGTTTGGTGAAGTTGAATATTAATATTTTTCTTGTTAAAGATCAGTAAGGCCAATCCAAAAGATACGTGAAGTGAGCTAATGAAGAGTATATTGTCATACCCACAACCTGTCACGTTGTCAAATCCACAAAATCTGATCTATCTGATCTTCACATATTTCCCAAGCAGCCCACACCATGAACTTCAAGATTCATGGATAAAAATTATAGCCAAGGAAGGTTTTTCCAATGCCATTCCTTCACCAGCATCTTGAAGACAGAAACTACATTATTTCTTTTAGACTTCTCCGCTCTCCAAAATATAGAACCTGAAACCTCCCCTGATAGCAAAGGCATAGTTAGAATTCCTGAGCCCCTCAAGAACAGAGATTCTCCTATGTATCTTGACCGAACAAGGCTCCAGTGTCCCACAAAGGGCTCTATTGAGAAACAGAAGCCAGCTAAGGGAGACCTCTTGAAAGTTTTTGGATAGTTCCTTCACTGCAAACAGGAAGCTATCATTAGTAGGCCTGAGGTACTTCAAACTAGCTGACCATCACACCAGGCTAAATCTTAGCAATAATTCTCTCCACTCAGTCTCACCTATTCATTTATTCATTCATCAAAGAACTTCAGTTAATTTAGAAGACTGGTTGGTTGGTCAACCTGCATTAAAGGTAAGTACTATAGCAGCAGGCATGCACAGAATTTTTTGTGAGCACAGAGGATTCAGTCAAGGAAGTTAGAATGGTAAAGGATGAGTTAGGGTCAGTATGGAGCAGAGGAGGGCATAATAAGCAAGTAATTTCAGAAGGGCATTAGCCAAAGCAGAGAAGCTTGAGAAAAACTGGCATATTCTGGTTAATTCTTAGTGGTTCCCGTGGAGTGAAAACAATTAAGGGCAAACTGAAGATCATGTGAGCCACGTTATGGAATGTATACTTTTCCCTCAGTGCTATGGGGCCCCTGAGGGATTTGAGGCAGGAATCAGATTTAACTTTTAGAAAGATTGCTCTGCCAGAAGTCACCTAAAAAACTTCCAAAAGGGCTTAGGCTCAGGAATATTTGAGGGGGAGAACCCCCTCCTCCTATCAGTATATCCTCCAATTGAGTCCTCTCCTTTAGAATCTTGTTTCTCCTATACAGCTCAACTTATAGATGCTCTCATTGATTGATAGCATCAATCAGTGCTTATTCTACTTCACAACTACTGCCACATGATTTCCCCACTTAGAGACTCGAACTCCTGCCCTCATACCTTTCTCCTCTCTCCTCCTCTCTTTCCTGCTTGTTAGGACACCAGTTCTGACTCCAGGCCTGAGTTCAAGAGCCCTGCACAACTCTCTGCACCAATTCATTCTTGTTGAATTTTTTATGCTCCATTAATAAATAGGCTTCTATCTTGGTTTCTTGTCATCTTTTCTTCTATTGGTAACCCCATCTAAGACTACATCCTTAATATTCTCTTTCCAGGCCAGGATCACAGTCTTACAATTCAGTTTCTCTAATTGTCACTGACTGAGTGATTAAATCAACTTTTGGATTCCCCAACATGAGCCCTGCTATCTGTTGGGGAAACTTATTAGTTATTAGTACTTTGACTTGAACTTCTCATGTTAATTTTTATCCAACACATCAACTTAGAAATTCAAGGGATGTGTGTGGAAGGAGAGCAAGTATTAAAAGTCTACACCTATACAGTACATAAGGCTGAGGCTGTTTTCCTTAGCACCTGTTCTAGCCAATGGATGAGCGTAATTCCAGGTCCCAGCCCCTTCTAGTAAGCTATATGCTTGTCTTAAGAAACCAAGCCAACCCTCACTTGAGCTCAGGAAGGTGATAACTGCCATTTATTCTAACTGTTCTCTCAGATGATAACCTGGCTCCTCAGGCTGATCCTCACTGACACCTAAATCTTACATTGCATGCCATAAAATAATCATGTTATACTTCTCCTTTGCTACCCTTTAAGTGTTTCCTTCCCTTATCCAGATTTAAAAGATTCATAAATGCTTCAATTCTTCCACTCTTAGAAACTAGATAGGACTTCCCTGGGGTGCAGTGGTTAAGAATCCACCTACCAATGCAGGGGACATGGGTTCAAGCCCTGGCCCAGGAAGATCCCACATGCTGTGGAACAACAAAGCCCGTGCACCACAACTACTGAGCCTGAGCTCTAGAGCCCATGAGCCACAACTACTGAAGCCTGTGCACTACAGCCCATGCTTTGCAACAAGAGAAGCCACCGCAATAAGAAGCCTGCGCACCACAACAAAGAGTAGCCCCGCTCACCGCAACTAGAGAAAGCCTGCACTCAGCACAACGCAGCCATAAACAAATTAATTAATAAAAAAAAAAGAAACTAGATAGTATTGGGCCTATGCTGTAGGATTTATAATCTATTGAATATGGAATCATGTACTCCAGAAGGCAAAAGCGAATACTTTTTCTTACCCTTTAGTAATTTTGAATTTATTTCTCAAAATTAAAATTCTCCTGAACAAAGCTGGTGGTATACTGTTCCTTGATTTCAGACTATATTACAAAGCTATAGTCAAAACAGTATGGTACTGGCACAGAAACAGACACATAGATAAATGGAACAGAACTGAGAGCTCAGAAATAAACCCACACATATAGGGACAATTAATTTACAACAAGGGAGCAAAGAACATACAATGGAGAAAGGATAGTCTTTTCAATAAATGGTGTTGGGAAAACTGGACAGACACGTGCAGAAGAATGAAATTAGACTACTGTCTTACACCATACACAAAAAAATAAAATGGATAAAAGACTTGAACGTAAAACATGAAACCATAAAACTCCTAGAAGAAGACATAGTGGTAACCTCATTGCATTGGTCTTAGCCATGTTTTTGTGGATCTGTCTCCAAAGACAAGGGAGACAAAAGCAAAAATAAACAGATGGGATTACATTAAACTAAAAAGCTTCTGTACAGTGAAACCATTATCAAAAT
Source organism: Phocoena phocoena (assembly GCF_963924675.1). Taxonomy (NCBI): domain Eukaryota; kingdom Metazoa; phylum Chordata; class Mammalia; order Artiodactyla; family Phocoenidae; genus Phocoena; species Phocoena phocoena. Next base: position 38,336,387 of record NC_089222.1, on the reverse strand, counting down.
GAAAAAACAACCTATGGACTGAGAGAAAATATTTGCAAACCATATATCCAATAGGGAACTAATATCCAAACTATATAAGAAACTCATACAACTCAATAACAAAAAAACAAATAACCTGATTTATAAATGGGCAAAGGACTTGAACAGACACTTTTCCAAAGAAGACATACAAGTAGCCAATAATATATGAAAAGGTGCTCAATATCACTAATCATCAGGAAATGCAAATCAAGATATCACCTCTGTTGACTGAAAAAAAATGCACAATATGAGAGCTGTGAGTTAAGTTTTAGTTGGGGCAAGATGAGGACTACAGCCCGGAAGACAGCATTTCAGATAGCTCTGAGAAACTGCTCCAAAGAGGTAGGGGGGAAGGTCACTGTGTATGTGATGTTGGTAAAGGGGGAGTACATGCAATCAAGCACATATTTTTTGCAGAAGGTTTTTGCTAGTCTCATGAAGGTTACTGCTAGTCACAAGGAGCAGATGTCACCATGAAGGATTTAATCCTTTTCTAGATATGAGGAGATGCAAGAATAGGGCTCATAAAATCATCTCCTGAAAATATCTAACTATCTGAAGACCTATTCTGCCAGTTTTTCCCAGAGCACAGAGTGCCTCATTCCTGATCTCCACCCTGAACTCCTTTCAGGGGATGTTAAAGGTCAGCAGCTGCAGCGGCTCATAATTTGATTCTTGTACAGGTAGATGGCAAGTGCCAATCTGTAGGTGACAGGGCCCCTTCATGGTCATAAATTCGACCATGGTTTGGGAGGCATTACATGACCATTTCAAGTGCCAATTTGTAGGTGACACTTCACACCTGTTACAATGGCTATTATCAAAAAGACAAGGAATAACAAATGTTGGAGAGGATGTGGAGAAAGTGGAACCTTCCTATTCTTTTGGTGGGACTGTAAATTTGTGCAGCCACTATGGAAAACAGAATGGAGATTCCTCAAAAAATTAAGAAAACAACTACCATATGACCCAGCTATTCCACTTCTGGGTATTTATCCGAAGGACACAAAAACACTAATTCAAAAAGATATACGCACCTCTGTGTTCACTGTAGTATTACTTACAGTAGCCAAGATATGGAAACAACCTAAGTGTCCATTGATGGATAAACAGATAAAGGAACTGTGGTATGTAAACACAATGGAATACTACTCAGCCACTAAAAGAATGAAATCCTGCCATTTGTGACAACATGGATGGACCCTGAGGGTATTATGCTAAGTGAAATAAGTCGGCCAAAGACAAATACAAATTTCACTCACATGTGGATTATAAAACAAAATAAACAAACAAAACAAAAACAAACTCATAGATACAGAGAACAGATTAGTGGTTACCAGAGGGGAAAGAGGTTGAGGGGTGGGCAAAATGAGTGAAGGGGGTCAATTGTCTGGTGATGGATGGTAACTAGATTTGTGGTGATGATCACTTTGTAGTGTATATCGAATTATAATGCTGCATACCTGAAACTTGTAAAATAAAAAAAAATTCTCCTAGAGTGTCATAGTGTAAACAAGCAAAAAGATACTTATCTAGCTTCCCATAAACACTGCTGTCATCTTTGATTAAAAAAAAAAACACAGGGCTTCCCTGGTGGCGCAGTGGTTGGGAGTCCGCCTGCCGATGCAGGGGACACGGGTTCGTGCCCCGGTCCAGGAGGATCCCACATGCCTCGGAGCGGCTGGGCCGGTGAGCCATGGCCGCTGAGCCTGCGCGTCTGGAGCCTGTGCTCCGCAGCGGGAGAGGCCACAACAGTGAGAGGCCCATGTACCGCAAAAAAAAAAAAAAAAAAAAACACAACTTTTAGAAAATAACTGTCCATATCCAAGGTTGCTGCCTCTTTTCTTATCCACCCTGTCAAAGTAATGCTCTATCAGGGGTAGGCTGATAGTGCTGATCTCAAGCAACAGCGTAGAGACACCGCAGAGTTGCCTGGTAAATATAATGCAATATTACAATTTAATTGACTCCAAATATACTAACAGGGAATTTCTGATAGTTGGAACAAAAGACTGGGCTAAAGTTTGTCTGCATTATTTATGAGGGAAATATTAATTTAATAACCACTTACAAACTTCAGAAAAATATTTAAGTATGAACTGTTTACATTTAGAAATAATTAAAAAGTTTAACATTAGGCTTAAGGGTTATTAAATCAAATCGGTGAAGTATTAAATCACACAGTGCTTTGTCATCCTGGTTTTATTACTTATATATACTTCAATGAATTAAAACTATATATTAAACATTCTCTCATTTAGATATTTAGTAATCTAGATTGCTCTTGGCAAACAATACTGAATTTTGAGGTCAATTACCACTTGTGAGATTTTACTTCTCTTAATTTTGGCATTTAAATAAATGAGTTAGTTCAGTATGCTGCTTTATATGTTGCTATTTTATTGATAGTAAAACGTTTATTTTTCAAAATCATATCTTCCTACAGTTCAGAAAACTTTTATAACAATGACAATAATAACAACAAAAATAATAATTAACTCTACTGAGTGCCAGACACTGTGCTTAATAATTTACATGAAACATCACAATATTCCTATGAGATTAATTCATAACCAGCCCCATTTGACAGGTAAAGGAATGAAGAGGCAGAGAGGTAAACAAGCTGAACGAGGCCACACAACAAGGGTGGAGCCAGGATTTGAACCCAGGCAGCCTAACTCTCATCCTGCTACTAACATGCAATTGACCATACTTTGCTCTGATTTGTACATTTGATTATTTATTTGCATATCACTTTAGAAGATGGATTTTTATATGCATATTGTACTTTGACTTCTGTCTTGATTGAATTGATACTTAATGGCGACTGACATGAATCGAGGAGTAGGAAATGGCCTTATTAAGAAAGGGGGATGAGAGGCAGCTAAAAATGTTATGCGCATGAAGTTAAGCAGAAGATTAACTTTACACATATTCCCAAATATACATTTTTTTTTTTTAAATCCCCTCACAAAACCCAGGAGTTCACAGAGGGAAAGAGTTCACTGGTAATTCTCACGAACCTTTGTTTCATGGACATAAAATGTTTTCAGAATCAACCCCAGTTAGTCTCTGTCTTTCAGCACGGTAAGAATTTGGCATGCTGCTCCTTTCCTCCTTAGAGAGAAATCCAAATGCTTGCCAAAGCGCTTAATATTCTAGCTTCCACAGCAAATCTCTTTCATCTCCTTCTAACTTCCTCCAAATTGGCTTCAGATTTGGGCAAAAGAAAGAAAGGCACTGGAGGAAAGGGGCATAAGGAGGGTTGTTGGTGTTGCTATCTTTTTCTACTGCAACAAACAAAACATGCTTATAATTATGTGAAACATATTTTTTTACTATAATTCTTGCTATCAACCCTAGAAAGCTCTCGAGCTGCAGCTTCCCTCTCACAACAGCGTAAAACCCCAGACCAATATTATAGTGTAAATGAGGTACTAAATGATTGGCTTCTAACTCATTGACAATTTTGAGTTTTACTTTCTATAGCTAACTTCTTTTTTCCTCTAAAAGTGATAGGAAATAGAGAAAATTATAACCTATTCTTCTAGATATAAAGATATGAGTGAATAAAATATCTAGCCAAAGAAAACAAGATTAATAAAGAAATCTAGGATTTAACATTTACAAGAAGATAAGCTTTCCATTTCAGAAAATAAGAGCTCTAAAACAGGTTATACTAATGTTTCTTTTTTCAGAGGCATAAACATAATATGTTTTTCTGCTCATATTCTAATTAGCTTTTCATTAAGTTAAAAAAAAAAAAAAAAGGAAAAAAAGACAGGCTTGTGTTTGGAATGTGACACTGGTGAGAAAGACCTGAAAACACTGGATAAAGTCTGACACAGAACAATGGTGACAAATATTCCAAGAAAATTCTGCCTTTAACAGACACAACTTAAAAAGAAATAAAAGACAGCAAAAGGCTAAAAGCAAAAGATTAAAGAAAGAGAAAACAAATAAATCTAAGCAAAAGGAAAGGAGCAATAGGACACAGCACATTTAATTAGCTATCCCTTTCCTCAGATTAGCAGCCCCGCAGATCTGCTGGATATTCTAACTAGGCATTTGCAATCTTTTTATTTTTGTTTATCTCTCTGTGCCTCTCCAAAACCTTCTGACTTAATATCAAAAGAAAGCTATTAACCTCATTTCACAAAATTAGTTATTTTACAAAACCAAGATTATTAACAAAAGGATAAGGACAACATAAATCACAGATCTATGCACGGCTCAGTGAGTGTTGTGAATTTGGCACTAGTTATTTTCTTGGCCATACTGTATTTCCAATCTAAGCCTGAGTCTAGGACATATTCTGCTGTTAAGATTGGCCATACAGACTACCTTGCCTCCCTATTCCCTGATTGTATCATTATGTTCACTGTTATCACAATTCTATTTGCATGTTAATGACAGAACATGGACTGAACAACTCTCTTGAGTTTGTCAAAATAATAACAGAATGATGCAAAATATATACAAATGAATATTCATATGTCTTTCTTAAGATATACCACCGGGAAAAAATTAGAAAACCATCAGTCATTCATGAATAAATGAGTGAACAAGTTAACCTAAATCTTTATCTACAGATTTTTTTTCAAATGGCAAGGGGAGGGTCAGAAGAATTACCCTGATTCCAGCACGTTACCACAATAATTATGTTCCATTTAAAATTTTTAAAAAATTTCCAGTAGATAAAAATGATTCTAAATTAGATCAACATTAGGATTATAACTCATATAAATTATATGAATTGCTATTTGAGTGCTCTCCCCTGAGCAATAACCAGGGGACTTTCATTAATATACCAATAAAGCAGAATATAGAAAGTATCATTCAAATATTTTTCAATAGAGAAATCGGAGTTCAAAGCTACCATTCTGATGGCCACACAAAACATCTAAAAAATAATCCTAATATTTATGAATACATGTTTTTAATTATGAAGTCTTGTTCCCTGAAAAAAAAAATCTATATCATTTTACTAACATATAATTTGAAAAAGAACGTTCTCCATGAAAATAAATGTGATTTTCTTTTACCTTTATCTCCTGTACAACGTGAGTCTTTGAACACAAAGGGTCCTGACGAAAAAAAAAGCTTTAAAAAAATGTTTAAGTTCATCTACATAATTACTGACACATGAAAAATGTATAATTATTACAAAGTAAAAATGTTTTTCTTGTTCTCTGAGCCTTGATTAAAAACTAATACCACACTTAAATATGCATTTTCCTTCTTCCAAGCTTCCTTGCAACACTCCGTCCCCAATTTGGATAAGGAAAATGTCATAAATCATTTTCCATTTTTCCTTTCTCTCTGTTTCTCTGCTCCCCTTTCTGAACTCAGGCACAGGTATTCCACAAGATGCTGGCTGGTAGCAGGTAAAATACATCCCTCCTCTTCTGAGAGCAGATGATGACAAAACCCACGAGTAATCAATCATATACAGGCAACAAAACTCAGTATAAAAACTCATGTCCATTAACAGAAACATGGAATATAAATTCTAGCAAATTGCTATGATTCAATATTTTAAATAATATTGAATGATGTGCTTTCCAATGTGTCATTGACATTCATCTGAAACCATGAAGAAGCAAAGCGAGAACATCTTTCATAGCAATCTAAGCATTTATCTGGGTACAAATATCAGAGGATTCAGCATGAGTGAGGTTGCCTGCTGAGAACAGAAACTGAAATGCCAGGAGGCATATTAAAAGCCAGTGTAAATGATGCAATTCATAGCAGACAGCCATCTAGAGGCCTACATGCATTTACTGTTAACGGAAAACAAAGGCGGCAGCAAGAGATATGTTCCATTTCTCCATCCTTGACATGAATATCATTTATAATACAGAACAACACATAAGCTTGATTACTTTCCAGGAGGTGTGTAAACATTTCTTTTTTGTGGACAGTGGTAAAATCAAAATGAAATGTAATATGAAAACCTTGGCTTCATGATTAATATCATGCATTTCAATCACTCAACAAACTAGCAAACACCTCCCATGCAACCACCACGAGGTGCTAGATCCTATGGGTAATATAGGGGAAGATAAAGACAGTTACTGCCCTCAAGGATTTTGACATATTAAAAAGGCAAGACTTAAGAACAAACAGCTACAAAAATACAAAATAAGACTGTACCTACTCAACTGCTAAATGGTTTGCTTGAAAATGTAAGTGCTATATTATATCAAAAAGATTATTATGGGCTGGAGTAAACAGAGGTAACATCATAAAAAAGAAAGATCTTGAAGAATCAAAATAATGTAAGCAAAAAGAAAGAAATGAAATGGGTAGTTTATTTTGGCTTGGGAAAAAATATGTGCAAACACACAAATGAGAATGGCCTCAGAAAGTTTTATATTAATTCATATCTGTATCAAAATTACAGACTTCTTACATATGCAAATGAATTATTCTCCCAAGATTAATCGTAAGTCCTAGGATAGTTCCAGTTTAAGCTTATTATTCAAGAACAATTACTGAGAGGAGGAAAACCTAAATTGCGAATGACAAACTGCTGAAGGCTCACTGTGGACAGCTCTGAAAGGGACCTAGTCATAGCACTGCCTCCATAATATTGTGCAATTTACCTCTAGGAACTTGACTGGGTTCCCATAGTAGATATTGAAGAAAAAACCCCTTCTCCTTCTGATTCTAGTAGAGGGAATGGAAAATGAATATGCCAGAGCACTTTGTTCTTAACAAGACCTGCACTCAGGGGAAACCAGTCAACCAGAACCTAACCTGCTGAGGTATTATCAGAGGCCTTGCTAAGGGAGATACCCAACTCCAGCTCACTCCAGCCATCCTGTCCCAAATAAGGGCTGGGGATGGAAGGTGGGCAGGGGTGGAGGTGGGAAACCGTATGAAGTTCACAGGACAAAGGCTCACTACAAGACTGAGACTTAATCATAGGACTACAGATCACTTCCCTTCCCTCAACACCTCACCACTACATTACTAAAGGCCTACTGAGAGCAGTTCCTTTTACCTTGTACATTACGTCCAGCCATCAAGAAAAAATTATAAGGCATACCAAAAGGCAAAAAAACACAATTTGAGGATACAGAGCAAGCATCAGAACGAGGCATGGCAGGGATATTGGAATTATCAGACTGTGAATTTAAAACAACTATGATTAATATACTAAGGTTAATATGCTCGAATGTACAAAGTAGATAGAATACAAGAGCAGATGGGCAATGAAAGAGAGATGGAAATCCTAAGAAAAACCTAAATAGAAATGTTAGTGACAAAAAATACTACAACAGAAATGAAGAACACTTGATGGGCTTATTAGTAGACAGTACAGTTGAGGAAAGGATCTCTAAGTTATCAATATATCAATATATATTTGATATATCAATAGAATACTTGAACCTAAAAAAGCAAAGAGAACTAAGACTGAAAAAAACAGAACAGAATATCCAAGTATTGTGGGACAACCATAAAAGGTATAACACATGCATATTGGGAATAAGAGAAGAGGAAAAACAGAAGGAACAAAAGAAATATTTGAAAAATAATGACTGAGAATTTCCCCAGATTCATGTCAGATACCAAAGCACAGATCCAGGAACCTCAGAGAATACCATACAGGATAAGTGAAAACAAACAAACAAATAAAAAATAAACAAACAAAAAAAACCCCACAATGCATACTCAGGCACATCATCTCCAAACTAAAGAAAATCAAAGATAAATTTTAAAATCCTGAAAGAGGCCAGAGGGCAGAAACACTTATCTATATAGGAACAAAGATAAGATTTACATGTGACTTCTGCTCAGAAACCTTTGTGAACAAGAAGAGAGTAGATAAATATTCAAAGAGTTAAAAGAAAAAAACCCACCAACCTAGAATTCTGTATGCTGTGAAACTATCCTTCAAAGGTGATAGAGAAATGAAGGCTTTCCAAACAAAAGTTGAGGAAATTTGTTGCCAGTAGACTTGCCTCTCTCTGAAAGGTTTTTAGAGAGAAGGAAAATAATATAGGTGAGAAACTAGGATCTACATAAAGACAGGAAGAGCATCAAAGAAGGAATAAGTTAAGGTTAAAAATAAAACTTATGTTTTTCTTATTATTAATTCATCTAACAGGTCACAGTTTGCTCAAAATGATAATAGCAACAATGTATTTGATTATGAATGCTTATGTATATAACTTATCAGTATATATATGCTTATGTACATATAAGTGAAATGAATAACAGCAATGATACAAGGGATCGGAGGAAGAAATCAGGATTATTTTATTATTATAAGGTACACATAATACTACTGATGAAGAGGTATAGTGTTATTTGAAAGTGAACTTGGATTAGCTGTAAATATGTATTGCAAACCCTAAGGCAACCACTGAAAATGTAAAAAAAGAAGTGGAATTGATATGTCAAAAAGAGGAAAGAAAAGAGCATCATATAAAATGTTGTTAAAAACACAAAAGATAGGAAAAGAGTAGAAGATTTAAATAAAAGAGCAAAGAGCAAGGGCAATAAATAGAAAGCAGTACAAATACAGCATAAATTAATTCAACTATATCAATAATCACTTTGAATGGGAAAGGTCTAAGTACACCAATTAAAAGACAGATAATCAAAGTGGATCCAAAAAACAAAAAATTAAAATTAATCAACTATATGTTGTCTGTAAGAAACCTACTTTAAATATAAAGACACATGCAGATTAAAGGATTAAAAATAAACAAATGAGACAACATGAAACTAAAAAGCTTTTACACAGTGAAGGAAACTATCAACAAAACAAAAAAACTACCTACTGAATAGAAGACATTTGCAAACTATATATCTGATAAAGGGTTAATATCCAAAATATACCAAGAACAAACCCAATTAAAAAATGGGCAGAGTACCCAAAAAGACAATTTTCCAGAGAAGATCTACAGATAGGCAACAGACACAATAAAAGGCACTTGACATCACTAATCATCAGGGAAATGCAAATCAAAAACACAATGAGATATCACTTCACACCTGTCAGAACAATTATTATTCAAAAAGACAGCAAATAACAAATGTTGGCAAGGTTGTGCAGAAAAAGGAACCCTTGTACACTGTTTGTAGGAATGTAAATTGGTGCAGCCACTATGGAAAACAGTATGGAAGTTCCTCAAGAAATTAAAAATAGGAGTACCATATGATCCAGCAATTCCATTCCTGGGCATATATCTGAAGAAAACAAAAACACTAATTCAAAAAGATACATGAACCCTAATGTTCACTGCAACATTATTTACAAATAGCTAAGATATGGAAGCAATATAAGTGCCCATCAATAGACGAATGGATAAAGAAGATGTGAGATACAAATGCACAATGAAATAGTTCTAATTTCTCTTTTTGATAGTTTGTCGTTAGTATATGGAAATGCAACAAATTTCTGCATGTTAATTTTGTAACCTACAAATTTACTGAATTCATTTATTATTTCTAACAGTTTTTCTGATGGCTTTTTTAGAATTTTTTACATATAGTATGTCATCTGCAAACAATGACAGTTTTATTTCTTCCTTTCCAATTAGGATTCTTTTCATTTCTTTTTCTTGTCTGACTGCGTTGCCTAGGATTTCCAATACTATGTTGAATAAAAGTGGTGAGAGTGGGCATTCTTGTTTTGTTCCTGATCTTAGAGGAAATGCTTTCAGCTTTTCACTGTTGAGTATGATGTGAACTGTGGATTTGTCACATATAGCCTTTATTATGTTGAGGTATGTTACCTCTGTATCTGCTTTGGTGAGAGTTTTTATCATAAATGATTGTTAAGTTTTGTCAAAAGTTTTTCCTTTATGGAGATGATCACATGATTTTTATTCTTTGGTTCGTTAATATGGTGTATCATATTGATTTGTGAATATTGAACAATCCTTGCATCCCTGGGATAAATCCCACTTGATTGTGGTGTGAGATCCTTTTAACGTATTGTTGAATTTGGTTTGCTAATATTTTGTTGAGGATTTTTGCATCTATGTCCATGAGTGATATTGGTCTTTAACTCTCTTTTTTTTTTTTTTTTTTTTTTTTGGTGGTATTTTTGTCTGGTTTTGGTATCAAAGTGATGATGCTAGCCTCATGGTATGAGTTCAGAAGCATTTCTTCCTCTTCAGGTTTTGGAAATAGTTTGAGAAAAATAGGTGTTAACTCTTCTTTAAATGTCTATTAGAATTCACTTGTGAAGATACCTGGTCCTGGACTTTTGTTTGTTGGGAGTTTTTTTGTTTTGTTTTGTTTTTTTACTGATTCAATTTCATTACTGGAAATCAGTATGTCCATATTTTCTATTTCTTCCTGATGTAGCCTGGGGACATTGTACATTTCCAGGAACTTATCCATTTCTTCTAGGTTGTTCAATTTATTGGTATATAATTGTTCATAGTAATCTCTTGTGATCTTTCCTTATTCTATGTTGCTTGTAACTTCTCTTTCATTTCTGATTTTATTGATTGGATCCTCTCCTTTTTTTTCTTGATGAATCTGTCTAAAGTCTTGTCAACTTTGCTTATCTTTTCAAAGAACCAGCTCTTAGTGTCATTAATCTTTTCTATTGCTATTTTCAGTCTCTATTTCATTTATTTCCACTCTGACCTTTATTACTTCTTTCCTTCTACTAACTTTGAGTTGTGTTTTTTCTTCTTTTTCTAGTTCCTTTAGGTGCAAGATTAGCTTGGTTAATACTGTAATTGTTTCCTGAGATAGCCCTGTAACGCTATAAACTTCCTTCTAAGAACTGCTTTTTCCCATAAATTTTGGATTGTTTTGTTTCCATTTTCATTTTTGTCCAGGCATTTTCTGACTGCCTTTTGGATTTTTTCAATGACCCATTGTTTATTTAGTAGCATATTTTTTAGCCTCCGTGTATTTGTGCTTTTTACAGTTTATTTTTCTTGTATTTAATTTCTAGTCTCACACCTTTGTAGAAAGAAAAGATACCTGATATTTCAGTCTTCTTAAATGTATTGAGACTTGTTTTGTGGCCTAGCATGTGATCCATCCTGGAGAGTATTCCATGTGTAGTTGTTTTGGGATAGAATGTTCTGTATATGCCTATTAACGAGATTTGAAATAATGTGTCATTGAAGACCAGTGTTTCCTTATTAATTTTCTGTCTGGATGACCTGTCCATTATATAAGCGGGGTGTTAAAGTCCCCTACGATTATTGTATTACTGTCTATTTCTCCCTTTATGTTTGTTAATATTTGGCTTTATGTATTTAGGTGCTCCCATGTTGGGTGCATATATATTTACAATTGTTATTTCTTCTTCTTGGATTGATCCATTGATCATTAGGTAATGTCCTTCTTTCTCTCTTGTTATAGGCTTTGTTTTGAAGTCTCTTTTGTCCGATATAAGCATTGCTACCCCACCATTCTTTTCATTTCCATTTCCATGGAATATCTTTTTCCATCCTCTCACTTTCAGTTTGTTTCTTTGGGTTTGAAGTGAGTCTCTTGTAGGCAACATATGTATGGGTCTTTTTTTTTTTTAATCTATTCAGCCATTCTATGTCTTTTGATTACTTAGTTCATTTACATTTAAAGTAATTATTGATATGTATGTACCTCTTATCATTTTGTTAATTGTTTTCTAGTTGTTTTTGTAGTTCTTTTTGTTCCTTTCTTCTTCTTATGCTGTCTTCCCTTTTGATATGATGATTACCTTTAGTGTTAGGTTTGCATTAATTTCTTTTGTGTGTGTGCATCCATTATAAGTTTTTGTTTTATGGTTACTCTGAGGTTATACAAATATAACAACCTATATTTACAGGTGACTATTTTAACTCGAAACTCTCTTAAGTTTGAACACATTCTAACAAACCTCCCTCCCCCCATATTTAATGTTTTTGATGTCACATTTTACATCTTTTTATTTTGTGTATCCCTTACTTATTGTAGATACAGATGGTTTTACTTGTTTTATCTTTTAACCTTCCTATAGCTTTATAATTGATTGATCCATTACATTTACTGTATGTTTGCCTTTACCAATGAGAGTTTTCCTTTCATAATTTTCTTATTCCTAGTTGTAGCCTTTTCTTTTCCACTTAAAGAAGTCCTCTTAACATTTCCTGTAAGGCCAGTTTAGTGGTGCTGAACTTTTAGCTTTTGCTTGTCTGTAAAACTCTTTATCTCTCCTTCAATTCTGAATGATAAACTTGTTGGATAGAGTATTCTTTGTTGTAGGTTTTTTTTCCTTTTAGCACTTTGAATATATCATGTCACTCCCTTCCGGCCTGCAAATTTTCTGCTGAGAAGTTAGCTGGTGGTCTTACAGGAGTTCCCTTGTGGGTAAGTAGCTTTTCTCTTGCTGCTTTTAAGATCCTTTCTGTAATTTTTGCTATTTTAATTAAAGTGTCTTGGTGCAGACCTCTTTGGGTTCATCTTGTTTGGGACTCTCTATCCTTCCTGGAATTTAATGTCTGTTTCCTTCCCCAGGTTAGGGAAGTTTTCAGCTATTATTTCTTTAAATAAATTCTCTGCCCCTTTCTCTCTCTTCTTCTGGGACTCCTATAATTTGTATGTTATTAAGATTAATGCTGTCTCTGAGGTTTCTTAAACTATCCTTATTTTTTTTAACTCTTTTCTCTTTTTCCTGTTCAGCTTGGGTGATTTCCACTTTTCTATCTTCCATATCACAGGCCAGTTCCTCTGCATCTTCTAATCTACTGTTGATTCCTTCTAGTATATATATATTTTTATTTCAGTTATTGTATTTTACAGTTCTGTTTGGTTCTTTTTTATAGTTTCTAACTCTTTATAAATTCTCACTGTGTCTATCCATTCTTCTCCTGAGTTCGATAAGCATCTTTATGATCATTACCTTGAACTCTTTATTGGGTAGACGGCTTATCTCCATTTCATTGGTGCATTTTCTGAGGTTTTGTCTTGTTCCTTCATTTGGAACATATTCCTCTGTCTCTTCATTTTGCCCAATTCTCTGTTTATATCTATGCATTAGGTAGGTCAGTTATATGTCCCGATCTTGGAGAAGTGGCCTTATGTAGGAGACTTCCTATGGGGCAGAGCAGCACACCACCTCTAATCACCAGAGGTATATGTTATAGGGATATTACCTATGGGAACTACATGCACCCTTCTGTTGTGGTGGGGTCAACTACTGTGGGCACATTGGTAGGTGGGGCTTGCCCCCAGCCCAGCTAGCTGCAAGGCCCTGCCTTGTGTGGTGCCTGTGGTCCACTGGTGGGTGGAGGCTCCCCACACAGCTGGCTTTGTGGCCCAACAGCACGTGGTTGCTGGGGGCTAACTGGTTCATGAAACCAGCTCCTTCCATGGCTATTTGTGCATCTTGGTGGCACATGGCAGCTGCCAACCCACTGGTAGGCAGGGCTGGCTCCCTGTGCATCTGGCTGGCCCAAGGGCATGCAGCTGCTGCAGGCCTGCTGATGGGCAGGGCAAGCCCCCAGCACTAATTGGCTAGAGAGAGAACTCCAAAATGGTGCTTCCCAGCACCAGTGTCATCACAGTAGAATGAGCTGCCCAAAATGGCTGCTGCCAGTGTCTCCAACACCAGGGGGAGTCCTGCCTCTCTATGAGGGTCTCCAAAATCAGCAAGTGGGTCTGATCCAGGCTCCTTTCAAGCTATTGCCTCTGTACTGGTACTTGGAGCATGTGAGATTTTGCACCTGAACTTTAAAGGGTGGAGTCTCCATTTCCTATATCCCTCTGGGTCTCCTGAATTTAAGCCCTGCTTGTTTTCAAAGCCAGACATTCTGGGGGCTCATCTTCCCAGTGCAGGACCCCTAGGCTGGGGAGCCCAACTTGAGGCTCAGGACCCCCTGCTCCTCAGGCAGGACCTCTGCAGTTGTGATATCTCTCTCATTTTGGGGTTGCTGACCCAGGGGTGTGGTTCTTCACTATAACTGCATCTCTACCCCTCCTACTCATCCTGTTGTAGTTCATTCTTTATCTCTTTAGTTGTCAACATCTTTTCTTCTACTCTTCGGGTCATCTCATAAATAGTTGTTCTGTAAACAATTGTAATTTTGGTGTGTCTGTGAGAGCAGGTGAGTTCAGAGTCTTCCTACTCCACCATCTTGGGGAAGCTCCCAAGACATAACAATTCTTAACATGTAGGTGCTGACAACAGAGCACCAAAGTACCTGAGACAAAAAGTTATAGAACTATAATGGGAAATAGATGCATCCACTATTATAGTTGCAGATTTCAACACCCCTCCATCAGAAATGAATAGATCCAGTAGATAGAAAATCAGTAAGGAAATAGTTGAACTCAGTAACACCATCACAACTATATAATTGATATCTGTAGACAACTTCATCCAACAGGAACAGAATACACATTCTTCTCAAGATCAATGGAACATTCATCAAGATACACTACATTCTGGACCATAAAACACATCTTAACAAATGTAAAAGAATATTAAATCATACACGAGAGTAGAGTCTGCTCTAAGGCTACAAGAAATTAAACTAGAAATAACAGAAAAATATCTGGAAAATCCCAAAAATGTGAAGATTAAATTACACACTTCTAAATAACATGAGTCCAAAAAGAAATCTCAAAAGAAATGTAAGGATATTTCAAACTAAATGAAATGAAAATATACCTTATCAAAATTTGTGGGATGAAACAAAAGCAGTGTTTAGAAGCAAATTTATAGTATTGAATGCATATATTAGAAAATAAGAAAGATCTACTAACCAATAATCTAATCTTCTAACTTAGAAAACTAGAAAAAGAAGAGAAAATTAAATCCTAAGTAAACAGAAGAAAAGAATAATTAGAGCAGAAATGAAATTAAAAACAGAAGATCACTTGAGAAAAATCAATGAAAACAAAAGCTGTTTCTTTGATAAAAATCAATAAGTTTCTAACTAGGCTAACTATGAAAGAAAGAGAGAAGACACAAATTACTAATAGCAGAAATGAGACTTCACTACAGATAACATAAAAAAAGTAAAAGGATAATAAAGGAATATTATGAATAACTCTATGCCCACAAATTTGATAACCTAGGTGAAACACACCAATTCCTTAAAAGAACTGTCAAAACTCACACAAGAATAAACAGCCAATCTGGATAGGACTATACCTAGATAAGAAATTGTATCAATAATTAACAGCCTTCCAAAAGAGAAACAACAAGGCCCAGATGGGTTCTTTGGTGAATTCTAACAAATATTTAAGAAATAAGTTATACCAATTCTTCATGATCTCTTTCAGAGGATAGAAGCAGAGGGAATACTTCCTAGTTCATTTGACAAGGCCAGCATTACCCTAATACCAAAATCAGACAAAACATTACAAGAAAAGAAAACTACAGAGTAACATTTCTCATAAACACAGATGCAAAATTTTTCAAAAAATTATTAGCATATTGAATCCAAAAAAGTTTTAAAATATATAGACCACAGCCAAGTAGGATTTATCCCAGGTATGCAAGGTTAATTCAACATTTGAAAATCAGTTAATGTAATCCATCACATCAACAGCCTCAAAAAGAAAAATCACATAATCATATCAATAGATGCAGAAAAAAACATTTCACAAATCCAACATCCACTCATGGTAAAAATTCATAGTAAACTAGGAATAGAGGGGAACTTTCTCTACTTAATAAAGACAATCCACACAAAAAAACTATAACTAAATCATACTTAATGGTGAGAAACTGAAGATTTCCTTCTAATATCAGGTACAAGGCAAGGATATCACCCCTCATCACTCCTTTTCAACATCATATTGAAGTCCTTGTTAATGCAATAAGGCAAAAGAAGGAAATAAAAGGTATACAGATTGGAAAGGGAGACATGAAACTGTCTTTGTTCTCAGATGACATGATCACCTATGTAGAAAATCTGGAACTAATAAGCAATTATAGCAAGGTTACAGGATGCAAAGTTAATATACAAAAGTAAATCACTTTCCTGTATACCATGAACACATGGAATTTAAAATTAAAAAACACATTACCATTTACCTTAGCACCCCTCAAAATGAAATACTTAGGTATAAATCTAACAAAATACATACAAGATCTATATAAGGAAGACTACAAAACTCTGATGAAAGAAATCAAAGAAGAATTAAATAAATTAAGAAATATTCCACATTTATGAATAGGAAGACAATATTGTCAAGGTGCCAGTTTTCCCCAACTTGATGTATAGATTCAATTCAATGTCAAAGTACCACAAGTTATTTTATAGATATCAGTAAACTGATTCTGAGATTTATATGGAGAAACAAAAGACCCAGAATAGCCAACACAGTACTGAAGGCAGAATAAAGTTGAAAGAGATACTACCTGACTTCCGGACTTACTATATAACTACAATAATCAAGATAGTGTGGTACTGGTGAAAGAATAGATAAATAGATTAATGGAACAAAATAGAGAGTCCAGAAGTAGAACTACATAAATATGGATAACTGATCTTTCTTTTTTTTTTTTGGTGGTTGGGGGGGCATGCCACACGGCCTGTGGGATCCTAATTCCCGGACCAGGGATCAAATCCCGGCCTCTGGCAGTGAAAGCACCGAGTCCCAACCACTGGACTGCCAGGGAATTCCCTATGGTCAACTGATCTTTGACAAAGGAGCAAAGGCAATACAATGGAGCAAAGACAGTCTCTTCAAGACATGGTGCTGGAACAAGATGTTCACTTGCAAAAAAATGAATGGAGACACAGACCTTAACACCCTTTACAAAAATTAACTCAAATGAATCATACACCTGACATAAAACACAAAACTATAAAAATCCTAGAAGATAACATAGGAGAAAACCTAGATGACCTTGGTTACAGCAGTGACTTTTTAGATACAACACTAAAGGCAAGATTCATAAAAGAAACAACTGATAAGTTAGACTTCATTAAATTTAAAAACTTCTGCACAAGGCAATACCTAGAGAATTAGAAGAAAAACCATAGAATGGGAGAAAATATTTGCAAAAGACACATCTGATAAAGGTCTGTTATCCAAAATATACAAAGAACTCTTTAAACTCAACAATGAGAAAACAAACAACCCAATTAAAAAATGGACCACAGACCTTAATAGACACCCCACCAAAGAAGTTATGGCAAATGAGCATATGAAAAGATGCTCCACATCATATGTCATCAGTGCAAATTAAACAAAAATGAGATGGCCTATTAGAACGTCAAAATACAGAACACTGACAACACCAAGAGCCGGTGATGATGTAGAGCAACAGAAGCTGTCATACATTGCTGATGGGAATGCAGGCACTTTGGAAGACAGTTCAGCAGTTTCTTACAAAACTAAATATACTCTTATCATATGATCCAGCAATCATGCTCCTTGATACCTACATACGAATATTTATAGCAGCCTTATTCATAATTGCCAAAACTTGGAAGCAACTAAGATTTCCTTCAGTAGGTAAATGGATAAATAAACTGTGGTACATCCAGACAATGGAATATTATTCAGAGCTAAAAGAAACCATGAAAAGACATGGGGGAACCTTAAATGCATATTACTAAGTGCAAGAAGCCAATCTGAAAAGGCTACATACTGTATGATTCCAACTATATGACATTCTGGAAAAGGTAAAACTATGGACTCAAGAGAAAGATCAGTGGTGGCTGGGGGGAGGGGTAGATGAACAGGTAGAAGACAGAAAATTTTTAGGGCAGTGTAACTATTCTGTTTGATACAACAGATGGATATACATCATTATACATTTGCCAAACCTACAGAATACAACACCAAAAGGGAACCCTAAGAAAAACTACAGACTTTGGGCAATTATGATATGTAAATATAGGTTGATCCTTGGAAAAAATAAATGTACACTTCTGGTGAGTGATATTGATAATGGGGCAGGCTATGCATGTGTGGAAGAAGAGAGGATATGGGAAGTCTTAGTATCTCCCTATCAATTTTGTTGTGAACCTAAAACTGCTTTAAAAAATAAAGTCTCAAAGAATAATTCTTAATAACATCCATTTGACTCTCATAAAGTTCCCAATTTGGATATGAATTTTATGGTCCTCTTATAATGTGCTGTTTCAGCAGAGAATTATACTACGTGACATCCTTTCATTTAATAAAGGTTGTTTTAAACACCATTGAGAAGAACCTTTGCCAAGATATATCCTTGATTCTGACTTTTATAAAAACATGTAAATTTCTAAATTATCTGGGATGTACCACCACAAGATTGATCCAAATGTCTATGAGCATCTTTAGATTGTGAAAGTATAGAAGCTACCATTTTAGGGGATTTCACTGTTAGAAACCAAATTAAACCTGATTCATAGCCTTCCCTAATGAATCCACAATCAACATCATCATCGATGAACATTTGCTGGGCATCTACTATATGCAGCGCAGTATTCAGGGTGGATAGGGTTGGGTGGGGAAAGGATGACACACAAAAAATAAGATATGGTCTTGATTCTCCAGCAGTATAATCTATTGGTTGCTGTTTATCCACCCATCTGTCCATCCGTCTCATCCATCCCAACCACCCATACATCCATGCATTCATCCATCCATTCATCCACTATCATAAAAGAGCACATGCTAGGTACCAAATAAGTGATGTAGGTAGCAAGTTGATTTATCAGGGATTGCATCTGGTTACATACAACAGAAAACAGACTACAGTATACTAACCATATAGTGGTTAATTGTTCTCATATAACAAGAAGTCTGGGGAGAGGCATTTCAGGGACAGTAGAAGGGTACTAAGATGTCATCAATGACCCAGACTCCTCCTGTCTTTCTTAGAATGTCATGCTCACCCTCCTCAAAGTAACCTCACCATTACAGAAGGCTGATCTGCCTCCAGCCTGTCCTCTGAATTTCAGGTAGGAAGAATAAAAAGGAAACCACAAAGGGGAGGAGGAGTGTAAAATTTCCCACAAATCCCCAGCAGATTTTCACTTACACCTAATTGATAGTATGTTCATAGAAAGTCCCCCTTAATTGCAAGTGAGGCTGGGAAAGTGAGTGTCTAGCCTTTTCAGCATCTATAGAGAAAGGTCAGCCCTACTGCTTACAAGAATCAAAGAGTGGAGAAATTTTCCAACACAGGAAGCTGCTATACATTTTTCCTATCTGCTTATAAATTAATCAAATCAAAAAAATATTTGGGAGTGCTACTATGTGCCAGATACTGTTAGGTGCTGGGGATAGATAAAGCAAAGAATAAGACTGATTTTCACAGAACTCACATTAAAGCCAGGAATGCAAACGTTAAACAAATAACTGTAAGTATGAAGAGCACTATAAAAATGGAAAACAAAGAATATCATGGAGCTCCATCACGGGTCAGGGAATCCCTGAGGACCTGGCATTTTAGCTGAGACCTGCAAAAGGAAATAGAAGAACGTGGAAGGGGGAAGAGTCCCCAGGAGAAAATACAGTACATTCAAAGGGTATGGTTGAGAGTATGGTACATCTTAGGAACTGAAAAAAAAAAGTCTAGGATGACTGGAACAAAGCAGGTGAGGCTGGGGTATAACCAAGGCTGGGGTTTGAGACTCATATAGAGTCTCAAACCATAAAGAGGATTTTGGACTTTATTCTAAGGCAAATGCAAACCTGTGGCAGGTACAGTGGTAGAGTGTAATAGTCAGATATGTATTTTGACACAACCATCTTGGGTACAGACTAAAGAACAGATTCATTCAGGTCATGTAGGGAGACTACTGTAGATGTCCAAACAAAGAATGGACCAGGATGGTGGCTGTATGGATTGAGAAACATATAGACAGATTGAAGAGATATTCAGGAAGAAGGTGATAAAATAGGAAAAATCAAGGAATGCCCAGGAACGATAATAATCATAACTTGTTATATAAGTAATTTATGTATTTTATTAAATGTACATATATATATAAACACTTCACAACAACCCTGTTTAATACTCAGAATAACCTTGTGATATATGTAGCAGCATTACTCCCATTTTAGACTAGGAAACTGAAGCAAGTCCATAACATGAATAACCTGTGGAGCTAAGATTCAAACCCAGTCAATCTGATTACAGAACCCAGATTCTCAACACTACCTTAAATGCTGCCTAGTAATAATGGGGGAAACATTTCCTGGCATTAAGAAGACAAGAGTAGCAGATGTGGACAGAAGATGACCAGTTCATCTTGGGGTACTGTTGAAGACTGTGATGCAGCCAGGTGGAGATGTTGATTGGAGAGTTGAATAGATTAGCCTGGAGCTCAGAGGATAAGTTAGAAGTAAAAGTGGAGATTCACAAGCCCACAACACAAAGAGAGTAACTGAGGCCTTGGGACTGGATAAGAGCAGCTGGAAACTGAAGAGAAAATGTAGAATCAAAATAGAAAAGAGCAGGTCTCCAATGACAGTGTCTTCATGCCATCGCTTGCCATAGCCATATTTGTGTGGCTTCTTCAAGTAACCCAAATAGTGATGCTACAGAAAAGACAACGAATTTAATCGACTGTGTGAGCACTGTTATTTAATCTTTTTGTTTGCTTATCCATCTATAAAATGGATATGACAGGAGTTTCTAATCATAGCTCACCCAATGAGTTAATTCAGTTTTCTCCAATTTGAAAGTGTTCCCATTTAGAAATATGTAAATAGTGAAGAATCTAAGAAGAAACAAAAATGCACACTTTTTGAAGATGCATTAATTCGAACCCACAACAAATAAATATCATTCTATTCCTAAGCTAAAATAACATGTCCTGACCTGTTTGTTCAGGCCTAGTGGTGAGGCAGTAAGGAGCTGGGTGGAAAGGTGAGGATAGAAAGAAAACTAACGGAAAGGTAAGCAGGGCTGGGTGGCTTAGAATGGTCTTGCTGCCTCCGGCGTTAGAGGGCAGCTACCTAGCGCCTGATAGGATTGCCCTCAATAGGGCAGATAGTGCGGGTTCTCACTAGGGCCTCACTGCCCTCCTGAATTACTTCCGTAGAGCTCTCATAGATTTCTTCTAGTGCTAAGTCAGCCTTGCTTAAATAAATAAACGTAAAAAAGAAATAAATAAAATCCACCTTCCCAAACCCTTCTTCCAATCCTACTCCTACAAAAAGCCTTTCAGAAATCCCTAAAAGCTCAGGTAGAAGGATTTGCAGGAAAGCTGCACTTAACTGTTGACCCTCAGGATTTACATATTCCGTTTCTTGGTTTTTATCCAACAGCTCCCTCCGTTTTTCCCCTATGTTGTTAATTTTATTATGTCCTTTTAAAACACCTCACACCTTTTTTGGAAAGAAGGGGGTATGATAAATAAAAGTAACAATTAAGCTCTAAAGTTATGCTTTCTACAAAATCTCTACTCCACCGAGCAGAAAACACAGGGTATGAACCTAATCAAAGTTGGGCTAGGCATTTTAAAACCCCCAATTAAACTGAAATTAATTGTCATGATAGAGCTGAGATCAGGATATTTCCTAGATACAAGAACTTCCCTTGTGATATTGGGCAATGTTTAGATATCCAAAGTAGGTGGGAATGTGATGCTATCTATGGTGGGGGGGAAGGGGGCGGGGGACTGTATGCTATTAACCTTAGTTAAAAAACACAGAAAGGAAAAAAAAAGGAAGGTGAGGGAAGTGAAAAAAACTGAATTCCTGCCAGGCACAGAGTAATGTATATATCATCCCAGTGAAGTAGCTATGTCTCTGACCACTTTATAGATGAAAAATCAAAAGTACAAAAAGAGGGAATCCCCTGGCGCTCCAACGGTTAGGACTCAGTGCTTTCACTACCAAGGGCCCAGGTTCAGTCCTTGGTCGGGGAACTAAGATCCCACAAGCCCCACAGTGCGGCCGGAAAAAAAAAAAAAAAAAAGCTATATGTTAAAAGTACAAAAAGATTACGAGGCAAGGTCATAGGGCTAAGCAATAGCAGAGCCTCTACTGTTTATACTATATCATACACCACTTCGCTTCATTTATTCTTGTAATCCCACTAGGATTTAGTCCAATACAAACTGTATTTTATGTTATAATGATAACTAATTTTAAGTAAGGGAAATTCAAGGAGGAAAGATAAACAGAAGGAATACTGAATGTCTGGGACAGAAACTCTATAGCAGGGGTCCCCAACCCTGAGGAGTGGTACCAGTCCGTGGCCTGTGAGGAACCGGGCCACACAGCAGGAGGTGAGTGGCAGAAGAGCGAGTGAAGCTTCATCTGCCGCTCCCCATCGCTCCCTATCACTTGCATTACCACCTAAACCATCCCCCCATCTCTCCCCCAAACCCCCCCATCCATGGAAAAACTGTCTTCCACCAAACTGGTCCCGGGTCCCAAAAATATTGGGGACCACTGATCTGCTGTGTTGATTAAAAAGCTTGAGGGATAAAAAGACCTCCTTTAAAAACACAAAGCAGAAAAAATGTACTTTATTTTACTAACAATGTTACTAACAAATAGCAACAACATAATGATACACAGAAGAGCTTTCAAAGTTATACTGGTAATAAAAGATATACATGAATACATAGGTCTATCAATGTTGTTGAGTAAATATCAATCTCCATAACCTTGCCAGATCTGGTAATGAGAAACCCATGTAAATATTATTTATATCAATAGTAAAAACCAGCTGTCAACTTCTAGTATTTACTGTTTGTATGTGTCCACAAGGAAAAGCAATAATGGAAAACAGTATGCTCTATACCTAAGTACTTTGGTCTGGAACACAATTAGTGCTGGTACAGGAGAAAAATGAAAAGATAATAAAAGGATTAGCTGGTCTTAGAGCTACATGGTATGAATAAAACCTGTTTAGGTTTCTCAAAGTTTAAGTAATACATAGTACAAATATCAATATAATAAATTCATATCCATACATCTAGAATAAGAGAAACATGATATAAACATCTAGGTTTAAATTATTTGCTACTAACACCCTGTGTCTATTGGAGTCATTTTTCAGTAGCCTGACAAAGAACCAATGCTCTTCCAAATAGTACTCAACCTTTTTCTTCCTGCCTTCCCCACGTTCATGTGCCCAATCACACTCTCATCAGTAACAGCTTTTATTTCACTGCGGAGATTCCCACTTGGCCCCAAAAGGCAAGTCAGAATCTTAGGAGAGAGGTGAAGGTTTGAGAAAGCTCCTAGATATGTGAAATGAATGCCTAGGAAGTATGCCCAAACCATGAGAGCTATAGTTCTGCATCAGTTCTTTGTTCTATAAAATCTTGATTATTCAAAATTCAGTTGTCCCAAACATTTTTAACATGTATGCCTCTTAACACTACTTCCATAGACAACAGAGAGTACTGTACAAGTAAAAAAGCTGAGCCTGAGTAAGACGTGTGCAAAAGACAAGACCTTTAAAAAAGGGAGGCCCTGATAGGTTTCTTTCCTTGAGATAACTATTTTTTTCCCCCCTCTTAAGGAACTAAAGTAAGCAGCCATGTGTTATTTTCTGGAGGGAAATGTAATGTCCAGAGAGGCAGGCCCTGCTAGTGTCTTCTTCCTTACAACAGACCCTGTTATTTCAGGAAGCAATGAGCCAATTCCCTGAAGTCAGTTCCCCATATTCCCCTGCAGTTGTGGGAAAGCTTTGGACCTCCTGTCACTGGCATTTCCCCTGACTGCTTCCCCCTTCATATTTCTGCCTAGAAATGTACTTTTGACAGTGCAGAAGCCATCTTGAGATCATGAGGAGATCAGCATGAGACTGAAGGCCTACTCACTGAGAAAGATGGAATGAGAGATGGAAAGGGGCTGGATCCCTGGTGACATTCTGAGCTGCCTACACCCCTTATTTTTGATTCAAGAAACAAATAAAACCTTGTCCATTTGAGCCACTTGCTCCAGAATGCATTCCTAACTGACATAACTGGTCTATGAGGGAGGTAGTTTTGGCAGAGGAAGATAATGACTTACAAAATCTGCCTGTTTGCCCCATTATCCTCTACTCCAGCCAGGTACATCTATTTCCTCCAACTGTCTTCATTTATAAACTTGTAGACGCTCTGTTAATTTGATCCCAAATTGTGGACTCAATCTGGCTCTCTGAACCCTTGGTATGTACCTATGCCCCTTTCTTGGGCTGACTGGTCTAGATTTGACTTCTACAGCTCATCTGATTTGTGAGAGTGGCCAATTATGATCAACAGAACTCTTAAGTCTAGTTCCTCATGGACAGGCCTAGCCTTCCACTGCTTAAATTTCCATGCACCATCTCAATTTGGCATAAGCAAAAGAGAAATCAAAAAGGAAATATTTAGCAGGCATGTAGAGATGCATATATCTAACTACTAACTTTTGTGAGCTACCTATTAACATTGTGAGAATTTAAGCCATTACTTTAAAAGAATGTTCTTAGTTACTCAAAGCAATATTTAAGTTGACTAAAAAATCAGCACAAGGTCACAACCAAGATGGAGTAGCTCTGCTTCAGGACTTGAGAAACGCCAGGGCAATGAGATCCCTGAGTTTGCTTATTGTCTCCCATACATCTCACAGAGTGCTACAGAAGTTTCCAACCCAGAACCACCAACAGCCACAGACAAAAAAAAAAAAAAAATAAGAAAAGTCTGATCTACTTAGCTGATCAGGGAAAGCCTGACTAAACAATAGAAAACAATCTTGGTAATAGCTGCCTTCTCTCACCAAATATCAACTGTAAAACTGTACCCCCCTCCCCACCTCACGGTTTAAGGGCAGACACAACTGAGCAGAGAGTTGATCTTCCACACCACCACAGCCCTGCTCCATAGATGCAGGTGATGCACTCCAGGTCACCTGGCCGGTATAGTATCAGTGGGGTAAGCTGAGAGCCGATCTTCCGTTCCCCTCTGTAGAAGCAAGATATGCTCCCATTCCCCTACACGGTAGTGTCAGCGGGGCCAACGGGGAGCTGAGCCTCCATCCTAACCCTGCACCCATGAATCTGAACAAAGCGGTACAAGTTGTTAGTAGTAAGCACTCACTTTCCTTACACTCCTTGTGTCAGTGAGGCCCAGTGGGGAACTAAAACCAACTGGCAGCAAAGAGACCAAAGGAAGCAGTGAAAAACAGGACTGGTGGCACTCTTATTCTGACTCCCTACCCGTATCCTGTTTCAGAGGGTCTCAGTCAGAAGCCTCCAGCTGCACCCAGTATCAGTGAGGTAGAAAAAGGTAGTGATACAGAGTAGTCAACACCCTGCTTCCCCTCCTCTGATGCCAGTGGGACATGCAGGGAGTTGAGCCTCTACTCCTAGCTGGCATCAATGAGGCAGAATCAGGGCTGGTTGGCACCCTACTTCTCCCATCCTTTGGTGTCAGTGGGGCACAGAGAGAAACCAAGCTTCTGCTCCCACCCTGCTGCAAAAAAGCAGTGTGAGACAGCTCTCTGGTTCCCCCCTCCCTGGTGACAGTGAGTTCAGGGGGGAACTGATCTTATATCCCCATGCAGAGACACAAGGCTATGCAAGTTGGTGACCTACTTTTGCCAGAAAGGTGTGAATGGGGCCAAGGGCAATATGTTAACTTCAACTTCACTAGTCTTATACAAGGCAGTGTGAGTCAAAACCCAACTTTTGCTAAAGTAGTGACACTGGACCTAGCAGGAAGCTGAACAAACATACCCATTTGGCTTTCACGCTTTATCTCAACAAGGGGAATGTGTGCTAAAAAAAAAAAAAGATTGAATAGGATCCAGAGTCTCACAGTATAACCTCCAAAATAATCAAGGCTCAATGGAAAATCACTCATCATGGAACCAGGAAAATCATAATGTTCACGAGAAAAGATAATCAACAGACCCAACACTGAGATGAATCAGATGTTGGAATTATCTGACAAGGATTATAAAGCAGCCATCATAAAAATTCTTTTAAAAGCAATGAAAAATTCTCTTGAAACAAAAGAAAATCTCAACAAAGAAATAGAAGTTACAAAAAACCAAACAGAAATGATAGAACTGAAATATATAATAACTGAAAGAAAAAAAGAAAAAAACCCCACTGGAGGGACTCAACAGCAGAGTTTAAGGACAGAAGATAGAATCAGTGAATGTTAGGATAAATCAACAGAATTCACCAATCTGAACAAGAATGAAAATAGACAGAAAAAATAATTAACAGAGTCTCAGAGACCTGTGTGACAATAACAAAAAAGCTAGCATTCATATGATCAGAGTCTGAGAAGGAGAGGAGAGAGAGGAAGTAGGATTAAAAATTATTCAAAGAAATAATGGTTGAAAACTTGTAATCATGGCAAGAGATATAAACCTACAGATTCAACAAGCTGTAGGGAAGATCCCATTCTATCTTAATAGAATAAACCCAAAGAAATCCACGTTAAGACAGATCATAATTGAATTAAGATAAATTATGCATCTATATTGCAATAACTAGAGCAACCACTAAGAAATCTATACAAAGCAATATACTTAAAACACTATAAGTCAAGATATAATCCTAAAAATGCTCAACAAACCAATCTGAAGGTAAGAAAGAGAAACAGAAGAGAACCAGAAGAAACAAACTGAACACAAATAAAATGGCATATGTAAACCCTAACATATCAACAATTACCTAAATATATATGTAAATCTAAATACACCAATTAAGAGGCAGAGTGGATTAAAAAAAAAATACTTTAACAATATGCTATAAGACCCACTTCAAATTCAATGATATTGGTAGGTTGAGAGTAAAATGGAAAAAATATACCATGTAAACAGTTTTGTTTTTTGGTTTTTTTTGCAGTATGCGGGCCTCTCACTGTTGTGGCCTCTCCTGTTGCGAAGCACAGGCTCCGGATGTGCAGGCTCAGCGGCCATAGCTCATGGGCCCAGCCGCTCCATGGCATGTGGGATCTTCCCGGACCAGGGCACGAACCTGTGTCCCCTGCATCGGCAGGCAGACTCTCAACCACTGCGCCACCAGGGAAGCCCTAAACAGTTTTTTTTTTTTTTTAAAAAGCAGGAGTTGCTATATTAACATCAGACAAAGTAGACTTCAGAGTAAACAATTTTACTAGAGACAAAGAAGAATATTACATAATGATAAAAGGATCAATCCACCAGGAAAACATAACAATCCTAAACATGTTCACACCAAACAAAACAGCTACAAAATACGTGAAGCAAAAATGATATTACTCAAAGAGAAACAGACAATCCACAATTAGAGTTGGAGACTTCCAATACTCCACTCTTAGCAACTGACAGAATCACTGGACAGAAGATCAGCAAGGAAATGAAAGAACTCAAAACCATCAAACACCAGGTTTTAACTGCCATATTTAGAAAACTTCACCCAACAACAGCAGTGTACACATTTTTTTTTCAAGTACCCATGGAACAGTCACCAAAGCAAGTGCCTATCTTTGTCCATAAAACAAGTTTCAACAAAAATTTAAAAGTTGAAATCATACAGAATATGTTCCCCGACCATAATGGAATCAAACTAGAAATCATTAACAGAAAGATGACAGGAAAGTCTACAAACACTTGGAAACTAAACAGCACACTTCTAAATAATCTGTATATCAAAGGAAAACTCTCAAAGGAAATGTTAAGAATTATACACACACACACAGAACTGAATGAAAATGAAAATACAACATATCAGAATATGTGCAGCATAACTAAAGCAGTGAAGAGAGTAAATTTATGAGTGAGATTTTCTAATATCCAAAGAAAAATCTACTTGGGCTTCTGTCAGGGGAAGGGGAAAAGCAAATATTTTAAATATGCCAAAGCTTTCTATTATGCTTAACAAGACCTGCCCTCAGGAGAAACTATTTTACCAGAACTTAACCTGCTGGGATATTATCAGAGCCTAACTAACCTGGCAAAGGGAAAAACCCAGCCCTAGCCCAGCTCTAGAAATCCTGTCCCACCTAAGGTCAGGGGGGTGGGGATGGAAGATATGGCAACTGAGAAATATCTGTGTTCACAGTCCACAGGCAAAGGCTCACTACAAGACTGAGACATAATCATAGGACTGTACGACAGTTCTCCTCCCTTGACACTACCACCACATTACTAAAGGCCTATATGCTGCAATTCCTTTTACTAGTATTTCATGTCCACCTATCAACAAAACCTTAATGGTGTATACTAAAAGGCAAAAAAACAGTTTGAAGAGACTAAACAAGCATCAAAACCAGAATGAGATATGGCAGGAATGTTGGAATTATCAGACCAGAATTTTTTTTAATTGTTATTAATATGAAAAGGGATTTAATAGAAAAAGCAGACAACATGCAAGAACAGATGGATAATGTAAGCAGAGACATGGAACTTCAAAGAAAGAATTAAAAAATGCTAGAGATAAAAAAACACCGTAACAGAAATGAATAATGCCTTTGATTGGCTGATTAGTAGACTAGACATCACTGAGGAAAGAATGTCTATGCTAGAGGATATGACAATAGAACTGAAAAGCTACTGAAACTGAAAAGCAAAGAAAAAATTTTTTAAAATAATAGAATATCCAAGAACTTTGGGACAGTTATAAAAAGTATAACATATACATAATAGGAATACCAGAAGGAGAAGAAATAGAGGAAGGAAAAGAAGAAATATTTGAAACAATGATTGACAATTTCCTCCAAATTAATGTCAGACACCAAACAACAGATCCAGGAACTTCAGAGAACACCAAGCAGGATAAATGCCAACTAAGACTTAACATCTCCAAACTACAGAAAATCAAGGATAAACTCCAGAAAGAAAAGAAAGGATAAAAACACTTTACCTATGGAGGAACAAAGATGAAACATATACAACTTCTCCACAGAAATCATGAAAGCAAAAAATAGTGGAGTGAAATATTTAAAGTTTGAGAGAGAAAACAACCATCAACCTAGAATTCTGTACCCTGAGAAATTATCCTTCCAAGGTAAAGGAGAATTAAGACTTTCTCAGGCAAACAAAAATTGAAGAAATTTGCTGCCTGTAGATCTGCTTTGCAAGAAATTTTAAAAGAAGTTCTTCAGAAAGAAGGAAAACAATATAGGACAGAAATTCAGATCAACATAAAGAAAAAGAGCATAAGAGAAGGAATAAGTGAAGGCAAAATAAAAACTTTTCCTTATTCTTAATGGGTCTAATAGGTAACAGTTTATTCAAACTAATAGGAGCAACAATATATTTGATTACCTATGAGATATCTATATCTATACATATATAGATATTTTATGTGCTTACTTATAAGTAAAATGCATGGCAGCAGTGATGCAAAGGATGGGAGGGAAGAATTAGGAATACTTTGTTATTATAAGGCACTTGCACTACCCATGAAGCAATGAAGTGCTATTTAAACGTAGACTTGGATTAGTTATAAAACTATATTGCAAACTCTAAGGCAACACCTTAAAAAAGTGAGAAAAAGAAGTATAACTGATATTCTAAGAAAGAAAAATGGAATTGTTGTATTAAATACTGTCAAATCCACTAAAGGCAGAAAAAAAGTGTGGAAGACAAAAATAAGAACAAAGAAAAAGGGCAGCAAATAGAAAACAATAACCAAAAAATGGTAGATGTTGATCCAATTATATCAGTCATTACTTTGAATATCAATGGTCTACAGACACCAATTAAAAAACAGAGACTGTCAGAGTAGATCAAAAAGCAAGACCCAACTATAATGCTATCTTCAAGAAACACAGTTTAAATATAAGGACACATACAGACTAAAAATAAAGGGGTGGAGAAAGATATATCATGTTAACACTAATCAAAAGAAAATGAGAGTGTATTAGTTTCAGACAGAGAAGACTTCAAAGCAAGGAAAGTTATCAGAAATAAAGAGGGGGAGCTTCCCTGGTGGCACAGTGGTTGAGAATTTGCCTGCCAATGAAGGGCACACGGGTTCAAGCCCTGGTCTGGGAAGATCCCACATGCCACAGAGCAACTAGGCCCGTGAGCCACAACTACTGAGCCTGTGCATTTGAAGCTTGTGCTCCGCAACAAGAGAGGCCAGGACAGTGAGAGGCCCCTGCACCACGATGAAGAGTGGTCCCTGTTCACCTCAACTAGAGAAAGCCCTCGCACAGAAACGAAGACCCAACACAGCCAAAAATAAATTAATTAATTAAATTTTAAAAAAAGAATGCATTGCTTTAAAAAAAAAAAAAAGAGGGGTATTATAAAATGATAAAGGGGTCAATGCTCTAAGAAGAGATAATAATCCTTAAGAAGACAGCCTAACAATAGAGCATCAAAATATGTAAGGCAAAAGCTGATAGAGCTGCAAGAAGAAACAGATTAATTCACTATTACAGTTGAAGACTTTAACACCCTTTTATCAAAAATGGACAGATCCAGGAGGCATAAAATCAGCGAGGACATAGTTGAACTCAACAGCATCATCAATCAACTGACATAACTGACATCTATGGATGACTTCACCCAACAACAGCAGTGTAATACATTCTTCTCAAGTTCACATGAAACATTTACCAAGATAGACCACATTCTGGACCATAAAACACATCCTAACATATTTAAAGGAATAAAAATTACACAATGTCTGCACTTAGACAGCAATGAAATTAAATTAGAAATTAAACAGAAAGAGCTGGGAAATCCCAAAATACTTGGAGATTAAACAACACACTTCTGATTAACAGGTGTATCAAAGAAGAAATCACAGAGAAATTTAAAAATACTTTGAAATAAGTGAAAGTGAAAATACAATGTATTGAAATTTGTGGGATGCAGCAAAGCAGTGCTTACAGGGAAATTTATGGCATTGAAAACATTTATTTGAAAAGAGGAAAGATCTAAAATCAATAATTTAAGCTTCCACCTTAGGAAACTAGAAAAAGAAGAGCAAATTAAATACAAAGTAAGCAGAAGAAACGAAATAATAATAATTAGAGCAGAAATAAATGAAACTGAAATAGGAAATCAATAGAGAAAAATCAATAAAACCAAAAGCTGGTTCTTTAAAAAGATCAATAAAATTGATAATCTTCAGGTAAGGCGAACAAAGAAGAGAGAAGATACAAATTGCTAGTATCAGAAATTAAGAGGAGAGCTTCCCTGGTGGCACAGTGGTTGACAGTCCGTCTGATGATGCAGGGGACACGGGTTCGTGCCCCAGTCTGGGAAGATCCCACATGCCGCGAAGCGGCTGGGCCCGTGAGCCATGGCCACTGAGCCAGCACGTCCGGAGCCTGTGCTCCGCAACGGGAGAGGCCACAACAG
The DNA here is from genome assembly GCF_963924675.1 of Phocoena phocoena. NCBI lineage: Eukaryota > Metazoa > Chordata > Mammalia > Artiodactyla > Phocoenidae > Phocoena > Phocoena phocoena. The sequence continues at coordinate 38,305,217 of NC_089222.1, read as the reverse complement.
TGAGAGGCCCAGGTACCTCAAAAAAAAAAAAAAGGAAGAAAGAAGTTAAGAGGAGTCATCACTAGAGATCCCTCAAAAAACTAAAAACAAAATTACCATATGATCCAGCAATTCCACTCCTGGGTATATATCCAAAGAAAATGAAAACATTAATTCAAAAAGATATATACACCCCAATGTTCATAGCAGCATTATTTACAATAGCCAAAATATGAAAGCAACCTAAGTGTCCATCAAGAGATGAATGGATAAAGAAAATGTGGTGTATATATATACAATGGAATACTACTCAGCCATAAAAAAAGAATGAAATCTTTCCATTTGTAACAACATGGATGGACTTGGAGGGCATTATGCTAAATGACATGTTAGACAGAAAGATGAACACTGTATGATATCACTTATATGTGGAAAAATAAAACAAACTAATGAATACAACAAAATGAAAACAGACTCATAGATATAGAGAATAAACTAGTGGTTACCAGTGGGGAGAGAAAAGGAGGAAGGGGCAATACAAGAGTAGGGGACTCAGAGGTACAAACTATTATGTATAAAATAAACTACAAGGATATACTGTACAACACAGGGAATACAGCCAGTATTTTATAATAACTATAAATGGAGTGTAACCTTTAAAAATTTAGAACCACTATGTTGTACACCTGTGACATATAATATTATACATCAGCTATAATTCAAAAGAAAAAAAGTATAAAAAAATGTTTTAAAGAAATACTATGAATAACTCCAGGCCCACAGATTTGATCACCAAGATAAAATGAATCAACTCCTTAAAAGAAATGCCAAAACTCACACAAGAATAAATAGACAATCTGAATATAACTGTATCTATAAAAGAAATATCATCAACAATTAATAAACTTCCAAAACAGAAATCACCAGGTCCAGATGGATTCACTGATAAATTCTACCAAATTTTTTAATTTCCTTAAAAAATTCTACCATTTTTTAAGGAAAAAGTTATACCAATTCTCTCTTCCAAAGATTGAAGTGAAGAGAATATTTCCCAACTCATTCAATGAGGCCAGCATTACCCTAATACCAAACCAGACAAAAATTCAAGAAAAGAAAACTATAGATCAATATCTCTCATGAACATAGATGTAAAACTTCTCAACAAAATATTAGTGAATCAAATTTTAAAATATATTAAAAAAATTATGCACCACAACCAAATGGGATTTATTCCAGGTATCAAACCTGGTTCAACATTCAAAAATCGATTAATGTAATCCATCACATCAACAGGCTAAAGCAGAAAAGTCACATGATCATATCAATAGGTGTAGAAAAATATTTTGACAAAATCCAACATTCATTCATGTTAAAAACTGTCAGCAGGGACTTCCCTGGCAGTCCAGTGGTTAAGAATCCGCCTTCCAATGCAGGGAACGTGGGTTCGATCCCTGGTGGGGGAACTAAGATCCCACATGCCGTGGGGCAACTAAGCCCACGTGCTCTAGAGCCTGCACACCACAACTAGAGAGAAGCCCATGCACTGCAATAAAAGAACCCACATGCTGCAGCTAAGACCCAATGCAGCCAAATAAATAAATAAATACTAAAAAAAAAAAAAACCTGTCAGCAAACTAGGAATAGAAAGAAACTTCCTTAGTTTTATAAAGAACATTTAGGGAATTCCCTGGCAGTCCAGTGGTTAGGACTCTGCACTTCCACTGCAGGGGGCACGGGTTCAATCCCTGGTCAGGGAACTAACATCCCACATGCCACACAGAGCAGAAAAAAAAAAAAATAAAAGAAATTTACAAAAAATCTACAGTTCATATCATATTTAACAGTGAAAAACTTGAAGGTTTCCTGCTAAGATCAAGAACAAAACAAGGATGTCCCCTCTCACCACTGCTATTTAACATTGTTTCTGAAGTCCTAACTAATGCAATAAGACAAGAAAAAAAATAAAGGTATACAGATTGGGAAAGAAGAAATAAAACTGTCTTTGTTCACTGATGACATGATCACCTATACAGAAAACCTGAAAGAATCAACAAAGAAACTTGGAACTAACAAGTGCTTATAGCAAGGTTGCAAGATAGAAGGTTAATTATACAAAAGTCAGTAACTTTCCTATATACCATGAACGTATGGAATTCGAAATTAAAACTCATTACCATTTACATTAGTGGTGGAATAAAAAATGGACATAAATAAAAAGATAGCAAAAAAAAAAAAGGTATCCACTTAGAAAACTTAAAAAATGTCCTTCCAAGAGTCTTAGATTAAAAAGGAAATAAAACTGAACTCCCATCTTATTTAAAAGTAAATAAAAATAAAACACTATTATCAAAATTTTGTTGTGAAAACTTATTACCACAAGGAAACTTAATAACTTTAAATGTAACTACTAGGAAAAGAGACTGAGAAATTAGCCAAGGCTTTGGTGAGGTAACTAGTAAGAAAACTAGAAAATTTTTAAAGCATAATAAATAAATAAAAATAAGAGTGTAAATTAATGAAATAGTAAAGAAACAGATTTGATCAGTTAAGCTAAAATCTGGTTCTTTGAAAAGGTCAATAAAATAGACAGATCTGTTTCTTTTCTTAGGGAAAAAAGTTTCCCCTCCCCTCTCTTTATCCTGTCTCTCTCTTAATCAAACACAAATAATCATCCCAAGAAAAGATAAAGGGGGTCATAACAGATACAGAGGAACAGTTTTAAATAAAAGGATACCACATATTACTAACTAACAAGAAACTTGAAATGTAAGTGAAATACTTGTTTTTCTAGGAAAATATCAATTTCTAAAATTGACTCAGGAAGAGGTAAAATCCACAAATAAACCAATAAGTACAGAGGACACATAATGAGTCATCAAAATTCTACTTCCCAAAAAAGATACAAGCACACTCTTTATGAAGGATATCTGCCAAAGCTGCAAGGAACAGGCAACTCATGTGTTATTCAATATGTCTGGTGTACACAAAAGGTGAAAGGCTTCTTAACGTTTTTCAAGAGGCTAGTTTAAGCCAGTATTTATACTATAAAACAAGACCTCACCTGTGAATACGGATGCAAAAATCTATGTAAAACATTAGTAAATTAATCCAGCACCATATTAAATATAAATAATTTTCATAAAATTTCTCACACATAACTAGTAATATGGATAATTATTTTAGTGGTACAAAGACATTTTATTTTAATAATTATATCTTTATTTTTAACCTTCTATTTATGGCAAGTGATAATGTTTTCCCACTTACTTTTCTTACAGAAAATTTCCTTTAAACATATATATTAAATGGAGCATTTATGGAAAAATAGTACAGAGTGCTCATAGCTGTAAGCAAATGCATAAAATTTAGGGAACTCTGAAATACACACCATGATCCAAATGGCTTTATACCAAAAATGTAAGTATAGCTTAATATTAGAAAATATATTAGGAAAAAGTGATGTCAACAACATGGTAGAGTGAATATATAGGTAAGTGAAGATAAGATGTTACCTAAAAAAGGACTATTTTATTTATGAGACATTTTATACAAACTTCATGGTAACCACAAAACATAAATCTAGAGCAGAGACATGAAATATAAAAAAAGAGGTAACTGAGAAAAACATCATAGAAAACCACTAAACCAAAATGGCAGGCAGAATCACAAGGAAAAAGAAATAATGGAGAAATAGAGCAACCAGAAAACAAGATAAAATGGCAGTACTAAGTCTTCACCTATCAATAATCACCCTAAATGTAAATGGATTAAATTCACTAATCAAAAGACACAGAGTGGCTGGACTGATTAAAAAGCAAGACCCAACTGTATGCTGCCTCCAAGAAACTCACCTCAGCTCTAAAGACAAACATGGGCTCAGAGTGAAAGAATGGAAGATGATACTCCAAGCAAATGGCAGCCAAAAGAAAGTGGGTATAGACATACTCACATCAGACAAAACAGACTTCAAGCCAAAAAAGTTAACATGAGACAATAATGGACAGTATATAATGATAAAGGGATCATTCATCAAGAAGACATAACAGTTATTAATATATATGCACTTAATCTAGGAGCACAAAAATATATAAAACACTTATTAGCAGACCTAGAGGGAGAAACTGATAGCAACCCAGTAATAGTAGGGAATTTAACACTCCACTTACATCAATAAATAGATCATCTAGACAGAAAGTCAACAAGGAAACACTGGCCTTATGTGAAACATTAGACCAGATCGATGTGATAGATTTGTACAGAAAATTCCATTCCAATGCAGCAGAATACACATTTTCTTTCAAGTGTGCACAAAACTTTCTGAAGAATAGACTATATGTTGGGACATAAAACAAGTCTCAATAAATTTAAAGACTGAATTCATATGAATCATCCTTCCCAATCACAATGGTATGAAAACAGAAATAAACTGCAAGAAGAAAGCTGGAAAAGTCACAAATATGTGAGGCTGAACAACATGGTACTTAACAACTATTGGTTCAATGAAGAAATGAAAGAAGAAATAAAAAATTACCTGAAGACAAATGAAAATAAGAATATAAAATACCAAAATCTATGGAATGCAACAAAAGCAGTTCTAAGAGGGAAGTTTATAGCAATACAGGCTTACCTCAAGAAACAAGAAAAGTCTCAATGAAATGAGAACAATATTAAACAATCTAACCATACATGTAAAGGAACTAGAAAAAGAAGAACAAATAAAGTCCTAAGTCAGTAGAAGGAAGGAAATAATAAAGATCAGAGAGGAAATAAATGAAATAGAGACTAAAAACACAACAGAAAAGATCAATGAAACTAAGATCTGGTTCTTTGCAAAGATAAACAAAATTGACAAACCTTTAGCTAAACTAACTAAGAAAAAAGAGAGAGAGGAGGCTCTGTTAATAAAATCAATAAAATCAGAAACAAAAGAGAAGAAATAATAATGGATACCACAAAAATACAAAGGATTATAATAAAATATAATGAACAGCTATATGCCAAAAATTGGACAACCTAGAAATGGACAAATTCTTAGAATCATATAACTTTCCAAGACTGAGTCATGAAGAAATAGAAAATCTGAATAGACCAATCCCTAGTACAGAGATGGAAACAGTAATCCAAAAGTTCCCATGAAACAAAAGTCCACCAGAAGACCAGAGGGCCTCACAGGTAAATTCTACTAAATATTCAAAGAAGATTTAATATCTATCCTTCTCAAACTACTCCAAAAATCTTGAAGAGGGGCTTCCCTGGTGGTGCAGTGGTTGAGAGTCTGTCTGCCAATGCAGGGGACGTGGGTTTGTGCCCCGGTCCGGGAAGATCCCACATGCCATGGAGCGGCTGGGCCCATGAGCCATGGCCACTGAGCCTGCGTGTCCAGAGCCTGTGCTCTGCAATGGGAGAGGCCACAACAGTGAGAGGCCCGCGTGCCACAAAAAAAAAAAAAAAAAAAAAAAAACTTGAAGAGGAAGGAAGACTTCCTAACTCATTTTTATGAGGTCAACATCACTGTGATACAAAAACCAGACAATGACCACACACACACACACACACAAAATTACAGGCCAATATCTCTGATGAACATAGATGCAAAACTTCTCAACAAAATATTAGATTAATAAAACAATAGATTAAAAGTATAATAACCTTGATCAAGTGGGATTTATTCCAGGGTGCTTCAACTTCCACAAATCAATCAACGTGATACATCACTATAACAAAGTGAAGGATAAAAACCATGATCTCATTTCATAGATGCAGAAAAAGCATTTGAAAAGATTCAACACCCATTTATGATAGAAACTCTCAATAAAGTTAGTATAGAAGGAATGTACCTCAACATAATAAAGGCCATATATGACAAACCCACAGCTAACATCATACCTAATGGTGAAAAACTGAAAGCTATCCCCCTAAAGTCATGAACAAGACAAGGATATGCACTCTCACCATTCTTATTCAACATAATACTGGAAGTTTTAACTAGAGCAATCATGCAAGAAAAATAAGTAAAAAGCATCCAAATTGAAAAGGAAGAAGTAAAATTGTCACTATTTGCAGATGATATGATTTTAGATATAGAAAACCCTAAAGAATCCACAAAAAAAACTATTAGAAATAATAAATGAGTAAAGTTCCAGGGTACAAAATCAACATACAAAAATCGGTTGGGTTTCTATACACTAATAATGAGTTAGCAGAAAGAGAAATTAAGAAAATTCTATTTACAACTGCATCAAAAAGAATAAAGCACCCAGAAATAAATTTAACCAAGGAGGTGAAAGACCCGAAAACTCTAAGACATTGTTGAAAGAAACTGAAGAAGACACAAATAAATGGAAAGATATTCCATGCTCATGGACTGAAAGAATGAACATTGTTAAAATGTCCATATTACCTAAAGCAATCTACAGATTCAACGCAATCCCCATCAAAGTCCCAAAGACATTGTTCACAGAAGTAAAACAAAAAATTCTAAAATGTATATGGAACCACAAAAGACCCTAAATAACCAAAGCAATCCTGAGGAAAAAAGAATAAAGCTGGAGGTATCACACGCCCTGATTTCAAACAATATTTCAAAGCCATAGTAATCAAAATAGCATGGTATTGACAGAAAAAGATACATAGATCAATGGAACAGAATTGAGAGCCCAGAAATAAACCTATGCATATAGGGACAATTAATTTACAACAAAGAAGATAGTAAAGCATTTGTTAAAATTCAATTCCTGATTAAAATATTAACCTTAAGGATCTAGAAAAAAAGGGAAATTCCTTTGATAAAAGTCATCTTTAAGAAACCTATAGCCAACACCCAATTTAACATAGAAACACACTAGATGGGTTCACATTAAATCAGAAATAAGACAAAGATGCACTCTACAAGTTTACTGTTCAATAGTGTTCTAAAGGTCTAATCCAAGTTAACGAGACAAAAAGGACGGGGAGTGGGGAACTATTAGAAATTTAAAGGTAAGACAGTTACTATTTGCATATAATGTGATTGTCTTATATATGTGTACTGTGTATATATAAAATGAATATATGTAATATATTCAAGAAAATCAACTGAAAAACAAATACAAGTAATAAAAGAATTCAGTAAGTGAGCTAGTTACAAAGTCAATATATGAAAATCAATAGCATTCAGAAAAATTTTTAAATCTAATGAACAAAAAGATCCCATCCCCAACAGCAACAAAAGTTACATGTCCAGGAATTAAACTAATATGGAATGTGCAAGAATATGGAATGTGAGTGATTTAAACAAAGCCTGAATAAATGGGGGTAAAATACCATGTACCAGGATAAAAAGACTGAAGATTATAAAGATGTAAATTCTTAAGATGTCAAATTGCTCTAGAAAGCAAATGCAACTCCAGTCTAAATCATAATATAGAATGTTTTATGGAATCTGATAAGCTGATTCTAATTCATCTAGAAAATATGTTAGAAAAGCCAGGATAATATGAAAAGCAAAACAAACAGTTGCCCTACAAAATATCAAAACATATAAAGCAAAAGTAGTTAAAAGTGTGTTGCTGACCCATTCCTATACACTGGGTATTTGTGTCCCCCCAAAACTCTTAAGTTGAAATCTATTGCCCAATGTGATGATATTTGGAGGTTTGGCCTTTGGGAGGTGATTAGGTCCTAAGGATGAAGCTCTCATGAATGGGATTAGTATCCTTATAAAAGAGACTCCAGAGAGCTCCCTTGCCTTCAATGCCATATGAGGACACAGCAAGAAGACAGCTGTCTATGAACCAGGAAGGGGCTGTCACCAGGTAACAAATATGCTAGCACTTTGATCCTAGGCTTCCCAGCCTCCAGAACTGTGAGAAATAAATAATATTGTTATAAGTCACCCAGTCTACTACTTTGTTATAGCAGCCCAAATGGACTAAGACACCCAGTGATAGATTATAGATCAATAGCATAAAACAGAGTCCAGAATAAGACTATAATAGGTGCCATTTCAAATCAAGTGAGAAAGGATGAAGAATTTAAAGAATGATATTGGGACAACAATAAATAAATAAATAAATAAATATTTATAAAACAACAACAACAACAAAAAAAAAACACAACAAAAAATCCCATGAAATTATAAATCTAACTCATACATTAAAAGCCTTACCAGAACGACAACACTATAAACGTTTTAAACTTATGTTGTTTTCAACTTGCTTGAATCTAGGTTAGCAAAACCCAGAGTAAGTTTCTGTTGTTTGCAACCAAAAGGACTTGACTCAGAACCCTTACCAGAATTTGGCATATTTTTAAAAAATTGATACAGAAAAAAATACAATAAACAATAAGATAAGCAGCAATGAGGGCTTCCCTGGTGGTACAGTGGTTGAGAGTCTGCCTGCCAATGCAGGGGACACGGGTTCGAGCCCTGGTCTGGGAAGATCCCACATGCCGCAGAGCAACTGGGCCCGTGAGCCACAATTGCTGAGCCTGCGCGTCTGGAGCCTGTGCTCCACAGAGAACAAGAGAGGCAGCCATAGTGAGAGGCCAGTGCACCGCGATGAGGAGTGGCCCCCGCTTGCCGCAACTGGAGAAAGCCCTCGCACAGAAATGAAGACCCAACACAGCCATAAATAAATAAATTAATTAAAAAAAAAAAAAGATAAGCAGCAATGAGAAAATATTAGCAATATGTAATCAAAGTATGAGTCTATATTATATTAAAAACTCCTATATATAAACAAAAAATACAAATAATACTGTAGAAAATTGGACAATACATATGAACAAGTAACTCACTGACAAAATATAAATATCTAATAAACATATGAAAAAAAGTTCAACCTCACTAGCAATAAAGAAACACAAATTAAATAACAATGAAGTAACATTTTTTCTGCTGAAGAAAAATGTGAAAATTTGAGAAAAATTAAGAAGACTCCAGTATTAACAAGATGTAAGGAAATGACCACTTTATAAACTATTGGCCAAATACAAATTAACCCTATCTTCTCAAAGGACAATTTGGTATAATGTCCACCAAAATTTTAAATTGGTATTTCCTTTCTTTTCAGCAATTCCACTTCTAGAAATTTATCCTATGGAAAACATATGTACACAAGAATATAAATAAAACTACTATGTGTAATCATAAATACTGGAATAATCTAAATGCTGAAAAGAGAAATGGTTAAGTAAATTATAGCATATTCCTAGTAAGGAAGACTTTGCAGCAGTTAAGAACAAGATAGATCTATATGCATTAACACGGAACAATTTCCAGGATATAAAATTAAGTGGCAAAAGTCACAGACCAATATATTTATTATATTACTTATATTAAAAATGAGTCTATTAAAAATAGTTTTAAAACTACATGGTATATATAAACATTATATATATTTAAAGGATATATCTATAATAAAGTTTAAGGCAAAATGAAGGATCTAGAAAGATATATACCAAACCATTAAAGGTGTTTTTTTATTTTTTTATCTCCAGTAAGAAGAAAGCAATCAGAAGGATAAAAAAGGACTTTCTTGCCTTTTCTTCTATATATCAATACTTCTTTCATTTCGTATGTTTATGTATTATTTATATAATATAATATATTATTCAAGAAAGTGGGAGTAACACCAAACAAAAGAATCTGACAGGCAAAAACCCTCCAAATTTAAAATTTTAAACTAAATATTTTTAATTTTTCCACTCAAACATTATTAAATACTTTACTATTCAGACTTGAAATTCAAAAAAATATAACAAAATTTTCTTAGCAAAGGACTAAGAATTGGTATTTAATGTAATTATTCAAATTTGTAATGAAATTTAATAGGAGTACTTAATCCTAAGAGATTTAAGAAAGTTTCTACTTTATAAGGACACGATTTCATTATATTCATTAGTTCATAGTTTACTAACATCAACTGTCGATATTTTCTTTTGTTTTTTCTTTTTTTTTTTTTGCGGTACGCGGGCCTCTCACTGTTGTGGCCTCTCCCATTGCGGAGCACAGGCTCCGGACGTGCAGGCTCAGCGGCCATGGCTCACGAGTCCAGCCGCTCCGCGGCATGTGGGATCTTCCCGGACCCGGGCACGAACCCATGTCCCCTGCATCGGCAGGCAGACTCTCAACCACTGCACCATCAGGGAAGCCCCAACTGTCGGTATTTTAAATGGAGACATATTCATTCAAAGGAAAAGCCATGAAACAACAGCAAAAACCCTTTTGTAGAAGTGTTTGTGTAAGCTCAGTGAGGTGTCCTTAGGCAGACTAACTTGCTGATTAGACTCAACATTAGGAAACCAATCTTTAATTTTATTCCAGTTTCATTGATTTAGAATCATGTGCCAATTTTAATGTTTTGGCCTCCTTTTCATAACGTGAAAGTCTTATTCTATAAATCTAAATATTCAAGCACGTTTAAAAACAAATGTTAGATATCAAATCTACCAAAATTCACCTGATTTTTGATAGATAAACTTTCCTAATGATAAAATTAACATATATATCTGGGGAAAAGTTAAATCAACCCATCACAACTTATAGTTACTGAATCAATTAGTTTCTAATTATTGATAGAAATATACACCTCAAAGGAATGCTCAAATTATATTTAAGAAGTATATTTAGTAATCAGTAATAATAAACAAACCCAAATGTATTAAGATATAAATTATACTTGATGAAGAGAAATTCTAGAAAAACAAAGTCAAGTCTATACTCTGTACTTTTCTTCCAAACTAAATAAATGACAGAAAAGAATAACATATTCTAACCTTTCCATTTTGGATTCACTGTCAATTTTGTACTGTTCAAAATCTTGGCTAAGAGCCTGTAGTGTTTCTTGAAGGCTCTTTTCACGTTCTACACTTCCTTGATAAAATTTCATCTCTTTTTCCATCGCTTTCACTTTTTCTTCCATAGCCTTAAACTCATGAAGAATTAGATAGCTGACTCCACAGTACTTACAAACTTTTTCTTCTGGAGACATCTAGAAAATAGAACAGACATTAACTGAAATGATAGTTTTTTAATTCCAAAACATAACGTTCAGCTGAAGATGTTATTGTAACCATATTGGTTAAATGAAGTAAATGTATACTGTGCTATGCCATGGAGTAATACTTGCAACACTGCATACATCTGGATAAAATTTTAAAAACTGGCATGATATCGACTGACACAAAATCTTGGAATTAGAATAGGGTTGTTCAGAGTAATAATTTCTCCATGGTATCTCTAAGAAAGATTTACTCTTGAAATATTTTCCATAAAATAAAACTAAAAATGATGAAAACATCTTTACAATTCTTATTTTAAGATGACTTTTCCACGATGTGGGAATAAATCACTGGCCTTTCACTTCCAACTGCACTGTGATTCTGGAGATGTTTCTTAGCTTCTTCAGATCTCATTTCCCTCATTTATAAAATTATGGCATTGGGCCAAATGAACTCTAAGTTCCTGTTCAGTTTTTTAAGATTTTTATAGAATTTAACATTCTGTCATAAAACCAGATATAGGAGAAACACTTTGAACCTCATGTCTTCTGCCTAAATCAGATAGTACTTTTCCCCTCAGGTAGGTATGATTATACCTATTTTACACTTAAGGAAATGGGGACTACTGAAGTTAGATAACCAGCTGCTAAGTAGAGAAGTCGGCATTAAACCCAAGTCTATTTTAAAATCAGCACTTATGCCTGTAACCATTTGTATCATATTTATCTACCATATGAATGTCAGCTAAATCCTCTGACTTCCTTCAGATAAAATGCTTATATATCTTTGGCCAGATAGGGGCAGTGAAAAATGGAATTTTAGCAAAGTCAAGAGAAAGGTAATTCTTTTTTCTGTCTCAAGTATACAAATATTCTTCAAGTGGCCTCTACTTGTCTCGCTATTCACAAATACAGGACAAAGCTTTGTTAAATATTTGCTCCAGGGCACTAAAACTCTTAGATTATACAAGGAATGCTTACTCTTAATGCAACCTCCCTTAGGACTGTAGAAACTGCTCCTATAACTGAGTGATGCCACCATATCTGCCTATCAATGCCATCCACCATCTGTGCCTATCCATGCCATTGTACCAGAGACGGTTGAAACAAACTAATAATAATTTTTGAGAGGGCAGACAGCGGAAGCAAGAAGAAGTACAACCCTGCAACCTGTGGAACAAAAACCACATTCACAGAAAGATACACAAGATGGAAAGGCAGAGGGATATGTACCACATGAAGGAACAAAATAAAACCCCAAAAAACAACTAAATGAAGTGGAGATAGGCAACATTCCAGAAAAAGAATTCAGAATAATGATAGTGAAAATGATAAAAAAAAAAAAAAAAACCTCGGGAAAAGAGTGGAGGCAAAGATCGAGAATATGCAAGAAATGATTAAGAAAGAGCTAGAAGAATTAAAGAACAAACACCTAGAAGAATTAAAGAACAAACAAACAGATAAATAATACAATAACTGAAATGAAAAATACATGAGAAGGAATCAATAGCAGAACAACTGAGGCATAAGCACAAATAAGTGACCTGGAAGACAGAATGGTAGAATTCACTGCTGTGGAACAGAAAAAAGAGAAAAGAATGAAAAGAAATAAAGACAGCCTAAGAGATCTCTGGGACAACATTAAACGTAACAACATTTGCATTATAGGGGTCCCAGAAGGAGAAGAGAGAGAGAGAGGACCCAATAAAATATTTGAAGAGATTATAGTCTAAAACTTCCCTAACATGGGACAGGAAATAGCCACCCAAGTCCAGTAAGTGCAGAGAGCCCCAGGCAGGATAAACCCAAGGAGAAACACGCTGAGACACACAGTAATCAAACTGACAAAAAGTAAACACAAAGAAAAATTATTGAAAGCAACAAGGGAAAAATGACAAATAACATACAAGGGAACTCCCATAAGGTTAACAGCTGATTTCTCAGTAGAAACTCTCCAAGCCAGAAGGGAGTGGCATGATATATTTAAACAGATGAAAGGGAAGAACCCATAACCAACATTATTCTACCCAGCAAGGATCTCATTCAGATTCTACAGAGAAATCAAAAGCTTTACAGACAAGTAAAAGCTAAGAGAATTCAGCACCACCAAACCAGCTCTACAACAAATGCTAAAGGAACTTCTCTAACTGGGAAACACAAGAGAAGAAAAGGACCTACAAAAACAAACCCAAAACAATTAAGAAAATGGTCATAGGAACATACATATCAACAATTACCTTAAACGTGAATGGATTAAATGCTCCAATCAAAAGACACAGGCTTGCTGAATGGATACAAAAACAAGATCGATATAAATGCTGTCTACAAGAGACCCACTTCAGACCTAGGGACACATACAGACTGAAAGTGAGGGGATGGAAAAAGACATTCCATGCAAATGGAAATCAAAAGAAAGCTGGAGTAGCAATACTCATCAGGTAAAATAGACTTTAAAATACAGAATGTTACAAGAGACAAGGAAGGACACTACATAATGATCAAGGGATCAATCCAAGAAGAAGATATAACAATTATAAATATATATGCACCCAAGATAGGAGCACCTCAATACATAAGGCAACTGCTAACAGCTAAAACAGGGGAAATCAACAGTACCACAATAATAGTGGGGGACTTTAACACCTTACTTACACCAATGGACAAACCATCCAAACAGAAAATTAATAAGGAAACACAAGCTTTAAATGACACAATAGACCAGGTACATTTTATTGATATTTATAGGACATTCCATCCAAAAACAGCAGATTACACTTTTTTCTGAAGTGCACACAGAACATTCTCCAGGATAGATCACATCTTGGTCACAAATCAAGCCTCAGTAAATTTAAGAAAATGGAAATCATATCAAGCATCTTTTGTGACCACAATGCTACGAGATTAGAAATCAATTACAGGGAAAAAAAACATTAAAAAACACAGACACATGAAGGCTAAACAATATGTTACTAAATAACCAAGAGATGACTGAAGAAATCAAAGAGGGAATCAAAAAATACCTAGAGACAAATGACAATGAAAACACAATGATCCAAAACCTATGGGATGCAGCAAAAGCAGTTCTAAGAGGGAAGTTGATAGCAATACAAGTCTACCTCAAGGAACAAGAAAAATCTCAAATAAACAATCTAACCTTACACCTAAAGGAACTAGAGGAAGAAGAACAAACAAAACCCAATGCTAGTAGAAGGAAAGAAATCATAAAGATCAGAGCAGAAATAAATGAAATAGAAACAAAGAAAAAAATAGCAAAGATCAATAAAACTAAAAGCTGGTTGTTTGAGAAGATACACAAAATTGATAAACCTTTAGCCAGACTCATCAAGAAAAAGAGGGAGAAGACTCAAATCAATAAAACTAGAAAAGAAAAAGAAGTTACAATGGACACCACAGAAATACAAAGCATCATAAGAGACTACTACAAGCAAGTTTATGCCAATAAAATGTATAACCTGGAAGAAATGGACAAATTCTTAGGAAGGTATAACCTTCCAAGACAGAACCAGGAAGAAACATAAAATATGAATACACCAATCATAAGTAATGAAATTGAAAGTGTGATCAAAAATCTTCCAACAAACAAAGTCCAGGACCTGATGGCTTCACAGGTGAATTCTACCAAACGTTTAGAGAAAATCTAAGACTCATTCTTCTCAAACCCTTCCTAAAAATTGCAGAGGAAGAAACACTCCCAAACTCATTCTATGAGGCCACCATCACCCTGATACCAAAACCAGAAAAAGATACTACAAAAAAAGAAAATTACAGACCAACATCACTGATGAATATAGATGCAAAAATCCTCAACAGAATACTAGCAAACAGAATCCAACAACACATTAAAAGGATGATACACCATGATCAAGTGGGATGTATCCCAGGGATGCAAGGATTCAATATACGCACATCAATCAATGTGATATACCAAATTAACAAACAGAAGAAGAAAAACCATATGATCATCTCAATAGATGCAGAAAAAGCTTTTGACAAAATTCAACACTCATTTATGATAAAAACTCTCCAGAAAGTAGGCATAGAGGGAAGCTACCTCAACATAATAAAGGCCATATATGACAAACCCACAGCAAACATCACTCTCAGTGGTGAAAAAACTGAAAGCATTTCCTCTAAAATCAGGAACAAGACAAGGAGGTCCACTCTCGCCACTATTATTCGACATAGTTTTGGAAGTCCTAGCCACAGCAAAGAAGAAAAAGAAATAAAAGGAATACAAATTGGAAAATTGGAAAAGAAGAAGTAAAACTGTCACTGTTTGCAGATGAGATGATACTATACATAGAAAATCCTAAGATGCCACCAGAAAACTACTAGAGCTAATCAACGAATTTGGTAAAGTAGCAGGATACAAAATTAATGCACAGAAATCTCTTGCATTCCTATATACTAATGATGAAAAATCTGAAAGAGAAATTAAGGAAACACTCCCATTTACCACTGCAACGAAAAGAATAAAAAAACCTAAGAATAAACCTACATAGGGAGACAGAAGATCTGTATGCAGAAAACTATAAGATACTGATGAAAGAAATTAAAGATGATACAAACAGATGGAGAGATATACCATGTTCTTGGATTGGAAGAACCAATATTGTCAAAATGACTATACTACCCAAAGCAATCTACAGATTCAATGCAATCCCTATCAAATTACCAATGGCATTTTTTTACAGAACTAGAACAAAAAATCTTAAAATTTGTATGGAGACACAGAAGACCCCGAATAGCCAAAGCAGCCTTGATGGAAAAACACAGAGCTGGAGGAATCATGCTCCCGGACTTCAAACTATACTACAAAGCTACAGTAATCAAGACAGTATGGTACTGGCACAAAAACAGAAAGATAGATCAATGGAACAGGATAGAAAGCTCAGAGATAAACCCACGCACCTATGGTCACCTAATCTATGACAAAGGAGGCAAAGGTATACAATGGAGAAAAGACAGTCTCTTCAATAAGTGGTGCTGGGAAAACTGGACAGCTACATGTAAAAGGATGAAATTAGAACACTGCCTAACACCATACACAAAAATAAACTCAAAATGGATTAGAGACCAAAATGTAAGATGGGACACTATAAAACTCTTAGAGGAAAACATAGGAAGAACACTCTTATGACATAAATCACAGCAAGATCTTTTTTGATCCACCTCCTAGAGTAATGGAAATAAAAACAAAAATAAACAAATGGGACCTAATGAAACTTAAAAGCTTTTGCACAGCAAAGGAAACCATAAAGAAGAGGAATTTCCTTCCACCCTTTAGAATGGGAGAAAATATTTGCAAAGGATTAATTTCCAAAATATACAAGCAGCTCATGCAGCTCAGTATCAAAAATCAAACAACCTAATCCAAAAATGGGCAGAAGACCTAAATAGACATTTCTCCAGAGAAGATATACAGACTGCCAAGAAACACATGAAAGGATGCTCAACATCACTAATCATTAGAGAAATGCAAATCAAAACTACAATGAGGTATCACCTCACACTGGTTAGAATGGGGATCATTGGAAAATTTACAAACAGCAAATGCTAGAGAGGGTGTGGAGAAAAGGGAACCCTCTTGTACTGTTGGTGGGAATGTAAATTGATACAGCCACTATGGAGAACAGTATGGAGGTTCCTTAAAAAACTAAAAATAGAGTTACCATATGACCCAGCAATCCCACTACTGGGCATATACCCAGAGAAAACCATAATTCAAAAAGACACATGCACCTCAATGTTCATTGCAGCACTATTTACAATAGCCAGGTCATGGAAACAATCTAAGTGCCCATTGACAGACAAATGGATAAAGAAGATGTGGTACATATATACAATGGAATATTACTCAAACATAAAAAGGAATGAAATTGGGTCATTTGTAGAGACGTGGATGGATCTGGAGACTGTCATACAGAGTAAGTCAGCAAGAGAAAAACAAATATCGTATATTAACGCATAAATGTGGAACCTAGAAAAATGGTACAGATGAACCAGTTTGCAGGGCAGAAATAGAGACACAGATGTAGAGAACAAACATATGGACACCAAGTGGGGAAAGTGGTAGGGGGGGTGGTAGGATGAATTGGGAGATTGGGATTGACATATGTATAAAATGGATAACTAATAAGAACATTCTCTATAAAAAAATAAAATAAAATTCAAAAAAAAATTTTTATACATTAACGTTTTTCTCATTTAAACTTAAATAATAAAAAATTCAAATTAAAAACCATGATATAATACTATGGGATACAGATGAATGACTACATCAATCACCTAACTGCCACTGACACCAAATTTACAGATTTATAAAAGAAGTTTGAAAGAAATCATAAATATAACCTGGTTCAAGCTCTGGATGGGTTCATTGAGACTATTCCAAGCTAGATAAGTTGTTATCCAGGCTCTATTTCAGCGTCCCAAGTGATGGGAAACTACTTTGTAAAGCAGCCTGTTCCATCCTCTGATGGTTTTGTCTATGAGGAAATTCTTTCTCTTGCTGACCCCAAATCTTCCTCCCTGCAGCATCCACAGGTCCTAAACCACCTGGCAACCATGAGGAATAACCCAGGCCTTATTCTAATATTTAAAGACAGCTATTAGGAACACTCTGTATCTTCTAATTCTCCAGGTCAACACTTCCAATTCCTTCAGCTGTTTCCCATATGACATGGTTTTGAATTTCTTCCTCATTCTAGATAATTTTCTCTGAACTTGTTCCAGTGTTCTCTATCTGTTTCAAGGTATGGCGCCCAGAATTGAATACTTCATCTGGTCTCACTAAAGCAGAATAAGAGACGATTCAAACTTCCCTCATTATAATATCTCATTAAAATAATACCATTAGTAACATCATCTTACTCAACCTTAGATCACAATGGTCTTTTGTATTTTTGGCAATTATATGTTGCTATTATATACTATAACTGGCTTTTACGTTAAATAAAGCCCCTATTTTAAAACACACTGCACTTGGGCTTCCCTGGTGGCGCAGTGGTTGAGAGTCTGCCTGCCAATGCAGGGGACACGGGGTGCCCCGGTCCGGGAAGATCCCACGTGCTGCGGAGCGGATAGCCCCGTGAGCCATAGTGGCTGAGCCTGCGCGTCCGTAGCCTGTGCTCCGCAATGGGAGAGGCCACGGCAGTGAGAGGCCCGCGTACCGCAGGAAAAAAGAAAAAAAAAAAACCACACTGCACTGTAAAACCATGTCTCATTATACTGAATATACCAATCCATTCCTTCCCACTTATTTCCCCTTTTGAAGAGAATCCACCTTCCATAGTCCTGGTTGCTCTGTGTGGTTATATGACTAAAACCCCCTCCACCCATCCACCCTACCATGGCTGAGTGGTGGATGAGGGTTGGACATAAGACCTAGAAGAACCAAGCCCTGAGCTGGGATGAGCCAGCTAGGCCTGTAAGTGTTGAAGACCAGGCAATTTGGACACTTTTAGGGTGGCCATAATAAAGAAGGGTCACGTGCAATGTACAGAGTAAGCCACATTATTGAGATGAGAGAGAAAAATGAGCAGACATAGAGAGAAGATGAGAAAAAGACATTGTGGATCCAGAGTAAGAGAGGAAAATATGGAACCAGTCAGTGTCTCATACCCAGTGAACTTCCAATTCCTTACTTCAGTCCCTGCTGAGACCTAGTTGCCCTACTTGCCCTTCAGGATCCATGCCCAATCTTCCTCCACTATTCTCTTTTTCCCCTGAAGCTACCTATCCCTTACAACCAATAACCCTTATTCTATTATGTGAGCATTTGGCTTTTCAGATGCAAGGGCACAACAAGAAATATAACTGCAAATATAAATAAATAAAATATATTTTTTATGTATATATACACATACATATGTATGTTTTTTGCTTGTTTGGGGTTTTTTTTGAGGTACGCAGGCCTCTCACTGTTGTGGTCTCTCCCGTTGTGGAGCACAGGCTCTGGACATGCAGCCTCAGCAGCCACGGCTCACGGGCCTAGCTGCTCCACAGCATGTGGGATCTTCCCAGACCGGGGCACGAACCCGTGTCCCCTGCATTGGCAGGCAGACTCTCAACCACTGCACCACCAAGGAAGCCCCATATGTACGTTTTAAACTCAGACTTTAGTGACTTCAGTACCCAGAAAATTCTAAGCTTTGTATCTTCTGCAAAATTGATCCTTGCAAGTTGTTTTATTCATCTAATTTATTGATAAAAAATGTTGAATATGACTAAGTTGAGGCTATGGCATGTCATATCTGCTTGGTTGATACTAATCCACTACTCTGCACATTACAGATACAGTGCTTCAGCTGGTTATTAAACTACACAATTATTTGTGTAACCAGTTTGTATTTATTCATACTGTCTTTAGGAATATTAGGACAAACTTTGTCAAATGCCTTCATAAAGTCCATATGTTCTATGTCAACTACAGTTCCTGGATCTAGTGACTTTACACAAAATGGAATGGCAAGGTCTACGTGCTGGTTCTCTTCAAGAACATAAAATTGGCTCAAGGGTTAGTATTTGCTCTAATATCTCCTCACAAATCACACCTTTTTTTCTTTTTATAAATGTATTTATTTTATTTACTTATTTTTGGTTGTGTTGGGTCTTCACTGCTGTGCACGGCTTTCTCTAATTGTGGCGAGTAGGGGCTACTCTTCATTGCGGTGCATGGGCTTCTCATTGCAGTGGCTTCTCTTGTTGTGGAGCATGGGCTCTAGGCACGCAGGCTTCAGTAGTTGCAGCACACAGGCTCAGTAGTTGTGGCTCGCAGGCTCCAGAGCACAGGCTCAGTAGTTGTGGCATATGGGCTTAGTTGCTCCATGGCATGTGGGATCTTCCTGGACCAGGGCCCGAACCTGTGTCCCCTGCATTGGCAGGTGGATTCTCAACCACTGAACCACCAGGGAAGCCCACAAATCACCCTTTAATATTATATTCTAGAATCCTGTCTGGGAGTTCACTGGTTGTAATTTATGGTCATTCTATACATGGAATGGTATTTGTACACTATCCTCTTACTCTCTACGCATTCTCAAAGATCATCAAGAGTGGCTTTGCAATCCCACTGAAAGGTACTATCAGTCCCCCGGAATATAATTCATCCAGGTCAAGAGATCTGAACTAATGCAGAGAATAAGGGTATTTTCTTACAATCCCTTTGCCCATCATGAGTTTTGGTTCCTTCTCATCAATTTGAAAATTATATTCTTACTCTAAGGAAATTTCATCCTTAACCTACTAATCACAGTTCTTTCCCTGCTCCTGGGAAAGTGCCATATCCTTATTTTAAATAAAACTCTTGCTGGATGGAGCTTATGTGCAGCCTGATGTACAAAATACAAACAGTATAAACTTCACAATTGTGAAAGCTATCAAAATGTTATTACACCATAGCAATCATGGTGGGGAAAGCTGAAAATAAGTGAAATATACATTTTGTAGAACAGGTCTTCTAAAAGTTCAGGAAAGGAAGCCAAAACATGATACTCATTATGATCTAGGAAACAAGACAAATTACAAAGTAATAGGTCCATAGGAGTAGACTCCATACTTCACTTAGCACAACCTGAATCACTGTGTAAAACAAATATATTGAACAAAAGTTTTCAATGCTATTAAATTGTAAATAGTTTTCTGTAAGTAAAACTGCAACAAGAAAATACAATAACGCTTTCAAATTCTTTGTATCTACATAGGCTAATTACTTAGGACGTTTCTGTGAAACTTGAGAAGATATGAAATACTAAAATTATGTTCCCAGATGAGGTAAGTAAAACTTAGATGTTTTTTGTGAAATATAATGTGTGCTTCATTCTTATAACTTGGTGATATATCATCTCATTGTGTAAGTAAAATAAGAACATGCTGTCATTCTTGAGAAAAGAGCTATCATTAGCAGGATGCTTTTGCTTTTTGCAACATGCACTTTGGAGGAGGCATCAACAAATGCAGTATTTTAAACAAATGCAGAGCCATTTGAAAATAAATTGTAAAATAAACTTCTCAAATGTAGTATCTATACTTTTAAAATTATAGTTATTTAATATAAAAATGATGCAAAATTTTTAAAAGGTTAAATTAGGTTTCAGATCCTTTTCAAAACTCCTGTCTGTGCTTCAACTGGAAAAAGCACTTAGTAACCTCCTGCTGTGCAAGCGAAGCATTCTCTGATCCAAAAATTGTTCTTCCTTCCTTTCCCCACCCATCCATGCTTTTTGTGCTTGCGTAAGGAGGAAAGAAACAGAGAAACTATTCCACTGCTGTAAAAATGACAGCAGTATAAAATGTTGACCTTTCTAAGAAGTTTTACATTAAAAAAAAAAATGCCTTTACTCAAAACAATGAGTGTCTAGCTAGTGTATTTCATTCAGATTGGGAGAAACATTTTGAGGCAGGACAGTGGACCTTCTGAGTCATTAGCAACACAGACCACCTGACCATTTCATAAGGCCATCAAGACCCTTCCTTTCAATAAGTCAACTGGCTGCACCACCAATTTAAAAATCAATTTGGTAAAAACCATCTACCCAAAACCCCTAAACCTACATTCCCAGCAATATGGGTTTTTTTAGATACAGACAGTATTCTTCTCAAATTTATATGAAAAGGCAAAGGAACTAGAAAAGCTACAACTGTCTTGAAAAAGGATAAAATGGGATAAGCATTTTACCTGATTTCAAGCCATACTATTATATACTAATAAACACTGTGTAGTATTTGTCAAAGGATAGATGCATAGATCAATGGAGTAGAACAGAGAACCCAGATATAAATCTGTATAAATATGCCAAACTGATTTTTGGCAGAGGTGTAAAAGAGCAATTCAGTAAAGGAAAAATAGCCTTCTCAGCAAATGGTCCTGGAACAATTAGATATCCATAGGTTTAAAAAAAATTTAAAAAGGACCTCAACCTAAACCTCACACCCCATACAAAAATTAACTTACAGTGGGTCATGGACTAAAATGTAAAACATAAAAATTTGATTTCAGAAGAAAAAAGCTTAGGGGGAAATTCTCAGGATCTAAACTAGGGAAACAGTTTTTACACTTGATACCAAAAGCGTGAACCATAAAAGGAAAAATTGATAACCTGAATTCCACCAAAATTTAAAACTTTTGCCCTGTAAAGAGGATGAAATGACAAGCTACAGACTGGGAAAAAATATTTGCAAGCCACATATCTGACAAAGGACTAGTATCTAGATTATATAAAGAATTCTCAAAACTCAACAGTTTGAAAAACATCCAATCAGAAAATGGTCAAAAGACATGAAGAGACATCTCACCTAAAAATATACAGATGATGGGACTTCCCTGGTGACACAGTGGTTAAGAATCCACCTGCCAATGCAGGGGACATGGGTTCAATCCCTGGTCTGGGAAGATCCCACATGCCATGGAGCAACTAAGCCCATGCACCACAACTACCGAGTCTGTGCTCTAGAGCCCGCGAGCCACAAATACTGAGCTCATGTGCCACAACTACTGAAGCCCGTGTGCCTAGAGCCCAGACTCCACAACAAAAGAAGCCACTGCAGGGAGAAGTCCATGCATGGCAACTAGAGAAAAGCCCGCGCGCAGCAACGAAACCCCAATGCAGACAAAAAAAAAAAAAAAATTTTTTTTAATTAAAAATTTAAAAAAAGGACTTCCCTGGTGGTGCAGTGGTTGGGAATCTGCCTGCTAATGCAGGGGACATGGGTTCAGGCCCTGGTCTGGGAAGACCCCACATGCCATGGAGCAACTAAGACCGTGTGCCACAACGGTCTCTAGAGCCCACGTGCTGCAACTATTGAAGCCCACGTGCCTAGAGCCTGTGCTCTGCAACAAGAGAAGCTCACCACAATAAGAAGTCCACGCACTGCAACGAAGAGTAGCCCCCGCTCAATGCAACTAGAGAAAAGCCCGCACACTGTAACAAAGACCAACACAGCCAAAAATAAAATTTAAAAGAATTTTTAAAAATAATTAAAAAATAAATAAAAATTTAAAAAATTAAAATTAAACAAAAAGATACACAGATGCCAAATAACCACATGAAAAGATATTCAATATCATTAGCCATTAGGAAAATGCAAATTAAAACTTTAATGAGCTATCACTTCACACCTATCAGAAAGGTTATAATAAAAACTAATGACAGTGGTACAATATATTTAAAGTTATAAAAGGGAAAAACCTACAATGAAGAATACTCTACCCAGCAAGACACTCATTCAGATTTGATGGAGAGATCAAAAGCTTTACAGACAAGCAAAAGCTAAAAGAGTTCAGCACTACCAAACCAGCTTTACAAGAAATGTTAACAGGATTTCCATAAGCAAAAAAAAAAGGCCACAACTAGAAACATGAAAATTACAACAGGAAAAAGCTCAGGTAAACTCATAGTAAATATAGAAAATCAACCAGGCACAAAGCTAGTAGGAAGGTTAAAAGACAAAAGTAATAAAATCATCTATACCTGCAATAAGCAGTTAAGGGATACACAAAACAATCAGATGTAAAATGCTATGTCAAAAAGAATAATAATGAGGGGAGGAGAGTACAAATGCAAGGTTGTTAAAATACATTTGAAATTAAGAGATCAACAACTTAAAACAATCAAATATATATATATTGCTATATATAAATCTCATGATAACCACAAACCAAAAATCTATAATAGATACACACAAAAAAAAGAAAAAGGAATCCAAACATAGCACTAAAGGCAGTCATCAAATCACAAGAAGAACAAAAGAAGAAGAAAGGAACAAAAAAGACCTTAAAAAAATTAATAAAATGGCAATAAGAACATACATATCAATATTACTTTAAGTGTAAATAGACTAAATGCTCCAATCAAAAGACATGGAGTGGCTGAATGAAAACAAAAACAAGACCCGTATATATGCTGCCTACAAGAGATTCACTTCAGATCTAAAGACACAAACAGACAGAAAATGAAGGGATGGAAAAAGGTATTCATTGCAAATGGAAATCAAAAGAAAGCCAGGATAGAAATACTTGCATCAAATAGACTTTAAAACAAAGAATGTTACAAGAGGCAAAGAAGGACATTACATAATGATCAAGGGCTTAATCCAAGAAGATGCAACAATCGCAAATATATAAGCACTTAACATAGGAGCATCTAAATACATAAAGCAAATACTAACAGATATAAGGAAGAAGTTGACAGCAATACAATAATAGTAGGGGACTTTAACACCCCATTTACATCAATGGACAGATCATCCAAACAGAAAATTAATAAGGAAACACTGGCCTTAATGACACACTAGACCAGGTGAACTTAATAGATACACATAGAACATTCCATCAAAAAGCAGCAGAATACACATTCTTTTCAAATGCACGTGGAAAATTCTCCAGGATAGTTCATGTACAAGGCCACAAAACAAGCCTTGGTAAATTTAAGAAAACTGAAATCATATCAAGCATCTTTTCCAACCACAATGCTATGAGACTGGAAATCAACTACAAGAAAAATAAACTGTAAAAAACACAAACATGTGGAGGCTAAACAATATGCTACTAAACAAGCAATGGTTCACTGAAGAAATCAAAGAAGAAATTTAAAAATACATGGAGACAAAAGAAAATGAAAACACAACAATCCAAAATCTACAGGATACAGTAAAAAGGCAGTTCTAAGAGGGAAGTTTATAGCAATACAAGTTTACTTCAGGAAACAAGAAAAATCTCAAATAAACAATCTAACATGACACCTAAGGGAACTAGAAAAAGAAAAACAAACAAAACCCAAAGTTAGTGGAAGGAAAGAAATCATAAAGAACAGAGCAGAAACAAATTAAATAGAGACTTTAAAAAACAATAGAAAAGATCAATAAAACTAAGAGCTGGTTATTTGACAAGATAAACAAAATTGATAAACCTTCAGCCAGACTCACCAAGAAAAAAAGAGAAAGGACCCAAATCAATAAAATCAGAAATGAAAAAGGAGAAGTTACAACAGACACCATAGAAATACAAAGGATCATCAGAGACTACTAAGAACAACTGTATGCCAATACAATGGACAACCTAGAAGAAATGGACAAATTCATAGAAATGTACAATCTCCAAAGAATGAACCAGGAAAAAATAAAAAATATGAAGAGATCAACTACCAGTAATGAGACTGAATCCGTTTTTTAAAACTCTCAAAAAACAAAAGTCCAGGGCTTCCCTGGTGGTGCAGTGGTTGAGAGTCCGCCTGCCAATGCAGGGGACACGGGTTCGAGCCCCGATCTGGGAAGATCCCACATGCTGCGGAGTGGCTGGGCCCGTGAGCCATGGTTGCTGAGCCTGCGCGTCTGGAGCCTGTGCTCCACGATGGGAGAGGCCACAACAGTGAGAGGCCCACATACCGCAAAAAAAATAAAAGAAAAAAAAAACAAAAGTCCAGGACCAGATAGCTTCACAGGTGAATTCTATCAAACATTTAGAGAAGAGTTAACACCTATCCTTCTCAAACTATTCCAAAAAATTGCAGAGGAACGAATGCTTCCAAATTCATTCTATAAGCCCGGCATAACCCTGATACTAAACCAAGACAAATATCACAAACCAAAAAAGAAACTACAGGCTAATATCATTAATGAACATAGATGCAAAACTGCTCAACCAAATATTAGCAAATTGAATCAAACAATACATTAAAAGGATCATATACCATAATCAAGTGGGATTTATCCCAGGGTTGCAAGGATTTTTCAATATCTGCAAATCAATCAATGTAATACACCACATTAACAAATTGAAGAATAAGAACCATATGATCATCTCAATAGATGAAGAAAAAGCTTTTGACAAAATCCAACACCGATTTATGGTAAAAACTCTCCAGAAAGTGGGCATAGAGGGAACATACCTCAACATAATAAAGCCCATATAAGACAAACCTACAGCTAACATCGTACTCAATGGTGAAAAGCGGAAAGCATTTCCTCTAAGATCAGGAACAAGACAAAGATGCTCACTCTCACCATTTTTGTTCAACATAGTATTGGAAGTCTTAGCCATGGCTATTAGATAAGAAAAAGAAATAAAAGGAATTCTAACTGGAATGGAGGAAGTAAAACTGTCATGGTTTGCAGATGACACAATACTATAGATAGAAAATCCTAAGGATGCCACCAAAAAATTACTAGAGGTCATCAATGAATCTGGTAAAGTTGCAGGATACAAAATGAATGCGCAGAAATCTGTTGCATTTCTATACACTAACAATAAACTATCAGAAAGAGAAATTAAGAAAACAGTCACATCAAAAAGAATAAAATACCTAAGAATAAACCTACCCAAAGAGGTAAGGAAAACTATACAACACTTATAAAAGAAACTGACAATGACACAAACAGATGGAAAGATATACTGTGTTCATGGACTGGAAGAACTAATATTGTTAAAATGACCATACTACCAAAGGCAATCTGAAGATTCAATGTAATCCCTATTAAAATACTAATGTCATTTTTCACAGAACTAGAACAAATAATTTTAAAATTTGTATGGAAATACAAAAGACCCCCAATAGCCAGAACAATGTTGAGAAAGAACAGAGCTGGAAGTATCACGTTCCCTGACTTCAGACTATAATACAAAGCTACAGTAATCAAAACAGTATGATGCTGGCATAAAAACAGAAAAAACAGACACACAGATCATTGGAGCAGAACAGAGAGCCAGAAATAAACTAACACACCTATGGTCAATTAATCTACGACAAAGGAGACAACAATATATAATGGAGAAAAGATAGTCTCTTCAATAAGTGGTGCTGGGAAAACTGGACAGCTACATGTAAAAGAATGAAACTAGAACATTTTCTAACATCATATACAAAAATAAACTCAAACTGGATTAAAGACCTAAATGTAAGACTGGAAATCATAAAACTCCTAGAAGAAAACAGGTGGAACTCTCTTTGACATAAATTACAACAATATTTTTTTGACCTTTCTCCTGAAGCAAAGGAAATAAAAGCAAAAATAAGCAAATGGGACATAATCAAACCTTTTGCACAGCAAAGGAAACCTTTGACAAAACTAAAAGACAATCTACTGAATGGGAAAAATATTTGCAAATGATAATATTGATAAGGGGTTAATAATCAAAATATAAACAGCTCACACAACTCAATATCAAAAAAACCCAAATAACTCAATTTAAAAATGGACATAAGACATGAATAAACCTTTTCCCATGGACAACAGGCACATGAAAAGATGCTCAACATTGTTAACCATTAAAGATATGCAAATGAAAAACCACAAGGAGATATCATCTCACACCTGTCAGAATGGCTGTCATCATAAAGAACTCAAAAAATGTGGGCGAGGATGCAGAGAAGAAAAAACCCTCATACACTGTTGGTGGGAATGTAAATTGGTGCAGCCACTGTGGCAAACAGTATGGAAGTTTCTCAAAAAAAACTAAAAATACAACTACCATATGATCTAGCAATTCCACTCCTGGGTGCATATCCCAAAAAAATGAAAACACTAATTCAAAAAGATACATGCACCCCAATGTTCATAGCAGCATCACTTACAATAGCCACAAGATATGGAAACAACTTAAGTGTCCATCAACAGATGAATGGATAAAGAAGATGTGAATGGAATACTACTCAGCCTTTAAAAAGAATGAAATTTTGCCATCTGCGACAACATGGATGGACTTGGCAGGTATTATGCTAAGTGAAATAAGTCAGACAAAGACAAATATTGTATGATATCACTTATATGAGGAATCTAAAAAATACAACAAACTACTGAATGTACCAAAAAGGAAAAATAATCACAGATAAAGAGAACAATCCAGTGGTTACCAGTGGGTAGAGGGAAAGGAAGACAGGCAAGATAGCGGTAGGGGATTAAGAGGTACAAACTACTATGTATAAAATAAATAAGCCACAAGGATATATTATACAGCACAGGGAATATAGCCAATATTTTACAGTAACTGTAAATGGAGTATAACCTCTAAAAATTGTGAATCTGTTGTACACCTGAAATTATATGATTTTGTACATTGACTATACCTCAATAAAAAAATTTTTTTAAACAAATGACAACATCAATGCTAAAGATGTAGAGAAACTGGATCACTCATACACTGCTGGTGAGGATGTAAAATGTTATAGCCCTCTGGAAAAGTTTGGCACTGCTTTGTAATTCTACTTGGGCATTTATCACAGGAAAATAAAAACATATGTTCACATAAAAACCTATACACGAATATTTATAGCAGCTTTATGCATAATAGCCAAAAACTGGAAAAAAACTCAGATGTTCTTCAACAGGTTAAACAAATTGTACTACATTCATACCATGGAATGCTACTCAGCAATAAAAAGGAATAAACTACAGATAAACACAACAACAATATGTATAAAACTCCAGAGAATTACAGCTGAGAGAAAAAAAGTAATCTCAAAGACTACATATTGCATGATTCCATTTTTATAACATTCTTGAAATGACAAAATTATTGGAGACCAGATCAATGGTTCCCAGGGGTCATGAACTGGAAGAGGGAGAGTGGAGGTGTGTAAAAGGGGAGGCTGAGGTGAATGCAGCTATAAAAGGGTAACATGAGGAATCTTTGTTGTGACAGAATCCTTAACTGTGTAAATGTCGATATCCTGGTTGTGATATTATAGTATAGTTTTGCCAGGTGTTACCACTGGAGGAAGCTGGGGAAAGGGTACATGAGATCTCTTGGTATCATTTCTCACAACTGCTTGTGAGTCTCCTACAATGATCTCAAAATAAAAAGTTTGATTTAAAAATAATAGAATACTGTAGGAGACTTTAACACCCCACTTTTCATCAAAGGATAGATCATCCAGAGAATCAACAAGGAAACACAGGCCTTAAATGATACATTAGACCAGATGGCCTTAATTGATATTTATACGGCATTCTATCCAAAAGCAGCCAGAATACACATTCTTCTCAAGTGCACACAGAACATTCTCCAAGACTGACCACATGCTGGGCCACAAAGCAGGCCTTGGTAAATTTAAGAAAATTGAAATCATATCAAGCACCTTTTCCAAACACAACACTATGAGATTAGGAATAAACTACAAGAAAAAAACAAAGTTAAAAACACAGACACGTGGAGGCTAAACAATATGCTACTAAACAACCAATGGATCACTGAAGAAATCAAAGAGGAAATAAAAAAATACCTAGAGACAAGTGAAAATGAAGGCACAAAGATCCAAAACCTATGGGATACAGCAAAAGCGGTTCTAAGAGGGAAGTTTATAGCAATAAAATCTTACATCAGGAAACAAGAAAAATCTCAAATAAATGACCTAACCTTACACCTGAAGCAATGAGAGAAAGAAGAAACAAAACCTAAAGTTAGTAGAAGTAAAGAAATCATAAACATCAGAGGAGAAATAAATGAAATAGAGACAAAGAAAACAACAACAAAGATCAATGAAACTAAAAGATGGTTCTTTGAAAAGATAAACAAAATGATAAACCTTTAGCAAGACTCATCAAGAAAAAAAAGGGAGAGGACTCAAATCAGTAAAATTAGAAATGAAAAAGGAAAAATTACAACCGACACCACAGAAATAAAAAGTATCATAAAAAACTACAAGCAACTGTATGCAAATAAAATGGACAACCTGGAAGAAATGGACAAATTCTTACAAAGGTACAAGCTCCCAAGACTGAACCAGGAAGAAATAGAAAATATGAAGAGACCAATCACAAGTAATGAAATTGAAACTGTGATTAAAAAACTCCCAAAAACAAAAGTCCAGGACCTGATGGCTTCACAGGTAAATTCTATCAAATATTTAGAGAAGAGCTAACAACTAGCCTTCTGAAACCGTTCCAAAAAATTGTAGAGGAAGGAACACTCCCATACTCATTCTGTGAGGCCACCATCACCCTGATTACAAAACCAAAGATACCACAAAAAAAGAAATTACAGGCCAATATCACTGATGAACATAGATGCAAAAATCCTCAACAAAATACTAGCAATCTGAAACCAACAATACATTTAAAAGATCATACACCATGATCAAGTGGGATTTATCCCAGGGATGGAAGGATTATTCAATATCTGCAAATCAATCAGTGTGATACACCACTGTAACAAATTGAAGAATAAAAACCATATGATCATCTCAACTGATGCAGAAAAGGCTTCTGACAAAATTCAACACCCAGTTATGATAAAAACTCTCCAGAAAGTGGGCATAAAGGGAACATACCTTAACATAATAAAGGCCATATATGACAAACCCACAGCTAACATCATAGTCAACGGTGAAAATCTGAAAACATTTCCTCTAAGATCAGGAACAAGACAAGGATGTCCACTCTTATCACTATTATTCAACAGTTTTGGAAGTCCTAGCCATGGCAAACAGAGAAGAAAAAGAAATAAAAGGAATCCAAATTGGAAAAGAAGTTAAACTGTCACTATTTGCAGATGACATATTATACATAGAAAATCCTAAAGATGCTCCGAGAAAACTACTATAGCTCATCAATGAATCTGGTAAAGTTGCAGGTTACAAAATTAATACACATAGCTTCCGGGAAGATGGCAGAAGAGTAAGACACAGAGATCACCTTCCTCCCCACACATACACCAGAAATACATCTACACGTGGAACAACTCCTACAGAACACCTACTGAATGCTGGCAGAAGACCTCAGACCTCCCAAAAGGCAAGAAACCCCCCACGTACCTGGGTAGGGCAAAAGAAAAAACAATAAACAGAGACAAAAGAATAGGGACAGGACCTGCACCAGTGGGAGGGAGCTGTGAAGGAGGAAAGGTTTCTACACAGTAGAAGCCCCTTCGCAGGCGGCAAAGGGGGGAAGCTTCGGAGACCTGGAGGAGAGCATACCAACAGGGGTGTGGAGCGCAAAGCGGAGAGATTCCCACACAGAGGATCAGGGCCGACTGGCACTCACCCGCTCGAGAGGCTTGTCTGCTCACCTGCCGGGGCGGGCGGGGGAGGGAGTTGAGGCTCGGTCTTCGGTCAGAGCGCCGGGAGAGGACTAGGGTTGGCGGTGTGAACACAGCCTACAAGGGGATGGTGCACCACGGCTAGCCGGGAGGGAGTCTGGGGGAAAGTCTGGACCTGCCGAAGAGGCAAGAGACTTTTTCTTCCCTCTTTGTTTCCTGGTGCGCAAGGAGAGGGGATTAAGAGCGCCGCTTAAAGGAGCTCCAGAGACGGGCACGAGCCGCAGCTAAAAGGGCAGACCCAAGACGGGAATAAGATGCTAAGGCTGTTGCTGCTGCCACCAAGAAGCCTGTGTGCGAGCACAGGTCACTATCCCCACCCGCTTCTGGGGAGCCTGCGCAGCCCACCACTGCCAGGGTCCCGGAATCCAGAGAAAACTCCCCCAGGAGAAAGCATGGCGCGCTTCAGGCTGGTGCAACAACACGTCAGCCTCCGCCACCGCAGGCTCGCCCCGCACTCCGCGCCCCTCCCTCCCCCCGGCCTGAGTGAGCCAGAGCCCCCGAATCAACGGCTCCTTTAACCCCGTCCTGTCTGAGCGAAGAACAGACGCCCTCCGGCGACCTACATGCAGAGGCGGGGCCAAATCCAAAGCTGAGCCACTGGGAGCTGTGAGAACAAATAAGAGAAAAGGGAAATCTCTCCCAGCAGCCTCAGAAGCAGCGGATTAAAGCTCCACAATCAACTTGATGTACCCTGCATCTGTGGAATACATGAATAGACAACGAATCATCTCAAATTGAGGAGGTGGACTTTGAGAGCAAGATTTATGATTTTTTCCCCTTTTCCTCTTTTTGTGAGTGTGTATGTGTATGCTTCTGTGTGAGATTTTGTCTGTATAGCTTTGCTTCCACCATTTGTCCTAGGGTTCTACCCGTCCGTTTTTGTTTGTTTGTTTTGTTTTGTTTTCTTAATATTTTTTTATTTTAATAACTTTATTGTATTTTATCTTATTTTATTTTATCTTCGTTCTTTCTTTATTTTTTACCTTCCTTCCCTCCTTCCTTCCTCCTCTCTCGCTCCCTCCCTCCCTCCCTCCCTCCCTCCCTTCTTCCTTCCTTTCTTTCTTTCTTTCTTCTTCTACTAATTCTTTTTTTCTACTTTTTCTCCCTTTTATTCTGAGCCATGTGGATGAAAGTCTCTTGGTGCTGGAGTCAGGAGTCAGTGCTGTGCCTCTGAGGTGGGAGAGCCAACTTCAGGACACTGGTCCACAGAAGACCTCCCAGCTCCACATAATATCAAACGGTAAAAATCTCCCAGAGATCTCCATCTCAACACCAGCACCCAGCTTCACTCAACGACCAGCAAGCTACAGTGCTGGACATCCTATGCCAAACAACTAGCAAGACAGGAACACAACCCCACACATTAGCAGAGAGGCTGCCTAAAATCATAATAAGTCCACAGACACCCCAATACACACCACCAGATGTGGACCTGCCCACCAGAAAGACAAGATCCAGCCTCATCCACCAGAACATAGGCACTAGTCCGCTCCACCAGGAAGCCTACACAACCCACTGAACCAACGTCAGCCACTAGACAGACACCAAAAACAACGGGAACTACAAACCTTCAACCTGCAAAAAGGAGACCCCAAACACAGTAAGATAAGCAAAATGAGAAAACAGAAAAACACACAGCAGATGAAGGAGCAAATAAAAACCCACCAGACCTAATGAATGAAGAGGAAATAGACAGTCTACCTGAAAAAGAATTCAGAATAATGATAGTAAAGATGATCCAAAATCTTGGAAATAGAATGGACAAAATGAAGAAACATTTAACAAGGGCCTAGAAGAACTAAAGATGAAACAAACAACGATGAACAACACAATAAATGAAATTAAAAATACTCTAGATGGGATCAATAGCAGAATAATTGAGGCAGAAGAACGGATAAGCGACCTGGAAGATAAAATAGTGGAAATAACTACTGCAGAGCAGAATAAAGAAAAAAGAATGAAAAGAACTGAAGACAGTCTCAGACACCTCTGGGACTATATTAATCACACCAACATTCAAATTATAGGGGTTCCAGAAGAAGAGAAAAAGAAAGGGACTGAGAAAATATCTGAAGAGATTATAGTTGAAAACTTCCCTAATATGGCAGAGGATATAGTTAACCAGGTCCAGGAAGCACAGAGAGTCCCATACAGGATAAGTCCAAGGAGAAACACTCCAAGACACATATTAATCAAACTGTCAAAAATTAAATACAAAGAAAACATATTAAAAGCAGCAAGCGAAAAAACGACAAATAACACACAAGGGAATCCCCATAAGGTTAACAGCTGATCTTTCAGCAGAAACTCTGCAAGCCAAAAGGGAGTGGCAGGACATATTTAAGAGATGAAGGAGAAAAACCTGCAACCAAGATTACTCTACCCAGCAAGGATCTCATTCAGATTTGATGGAGAAATTAAAACCTTTACAGACAAGCAAAACCTGAGAGAGTTCAGCACCACCAAACCAGCTTTACAACAACTGCTAAAGGAACTTCTCTAGGCAAGAAACACAAGAGAAGGAAAAGACCTAAAATAACGAACCAAAAACAATTAAGAAAAGGGAATAGGAACATACATATTGATAATTACCTTAAATGTAAATGGACTAAATGCTCCCACCAAAAGACGCAGATTGGCTGAATGGATACAAAAACAAGACCCATATATTTGCTGTCTACAAGAGACCCACTTCAGACCTAGAGACACATACAGACTGAAAGTAAGGGGATGGAAAAAGATATTTCATGCAAATGGAAACCAAAAGAAAGCTGGAGTAGCAATTCTCATATTAGACAAAATAGACTTTAAAATAATGACTATTAGAAGAGACAAAGAAGGACACTACATAATGATCAAGGGATAGATCCAAGAAGAAGATATAACAATTGTAAATATTTATGCACCCAACATAGAAGCACCTCAATACATAAGGCAAATACTAACAGCCATAAAAGGGGAAATCCACAGTAACACATTCATAGTAGGGGACTTTAACACCCCACTTTCACCAATGCACAGATCATCCAAAATGAAAATAAATAAGGAAACACAAGCTTTAAATGATACATTAAACAAGATGGACTTCATTGATATTTATAGGACATTCCATCCAAAAACAACAGAATACACATTTTTCTCAAGTGCTCATGCAACATTCTCCAGGATAGATCATATCTTGGGTCACAAGTCAAGCCTTGGTAAATTTAAGAAAATTGAAATCATATCAAGTATCTTTTCCAACCACAACGCTATGAGACTAGATATCAATTACAGGAAAAGATCTGTAAAAAATACAAGCACATGGAGGCTAAACAATACACTACTTAATAACGTAGTGATCACTGAAGAAATCAAAGAGGAAATTTTAAAATACTTAGAAATAAATGACAATGGAGACACGACAACCCAAAATCTATGGGATGCAGCAAAAGCAGTTCTAAGAGGGAAGTTTATAGCAATACAATCCTAACTTAAGAAACAGGAAACATCTCAAATAAACAACCTAACCTTGCACCTAAAGCAATGAGAGAAAGAAGAACAAAAAAACCCCAAAGTTAGCAGAATAAATGAAATCATAAAAATCAGATCAGAAATAAATGAAAAGGAAATGAAGGAAATGAGAGCAAAGATCAATAAAACTAAAAGCTGGTATTTTGAGAAGATAAACAAAATTGATAAACCATTAGCTAGACTCATCAAGAAAAAAGGGAGAAGACTCAAATCAGTAGAATTAGAAATGAAAAAGGAGAAGTAACAACTGAAACTGCAGAAATACAGAAGATCATGAGAGATTACTACAAGCAACTCTATGCCAATAAAATGGACAACCTGGAAGAAATGGACAAATTCTTAGAAATGCACAACCTGCCAAGACTGAATCAGGAAGAAATAGAAAATATGAACAGACCAATCACAAGCACTGAAATTGAAACTGTGATTTAAAATCTTCCAACAAACAAAAGACCAGGACCAGATGGCTTCACAGGCAAATTGTATCAAACATTTAGAGAAGAACTAACACCTATTCTTCTCAAACTCTTACAGAATATAGCAGAGGGAGGAACACTCCCATACTCATTCTACGACGTCACCAGCACGTTGATACCAAAACCAGACAAGGAAGTCACAAAGAAAGAAAACTACAGGCCAGTATCACTGGTGAACATAGATGCAAAAATCCTCAACAAAATACTAGCAAACAGAATCCAACAGCGCATTAAAAGGATCATACACCATGATCAAGTGGGGTTTATTCCAGGAATGCAAGGTTTCTTCAATATACACAAAACAATCAATGTGATAAACCATATTAACAAATTGAAGGAGAAAAACCATATGTTCATCTCAATAGATGCAGAGAAAGCTTTCGACAAAATTCAACACCCATTTATGATAAAAACCCTGCAGAAAGTAGGCATAGAGGGAACTATCCTCAACATAATAAAGGCCATATATCACAAACCCACAGCCAACATTGTCCTCAATGGTGAAATACTGAAAGCATTTCCACTACGATCAGGAACAAGACAAGGTTGCCCACTCTCACCACTCTTATTCAACATATATTTGGAAGTTTTAGCCACAGCAATCAGAGAAGAAAAGGAAATAAAAGGAATCCAAATTAGAAAAGAAGAAGTAAAGCTGTCACTGTTTGCAGATGACATGATACTATACATAGAGAATCCTAAAGATGCTGCCAGAAAACTGCTAGAGCTAATGAATGAATATGGTAAAGTAGCAGGATATAAAATTAATGCACAGAAATCTCTGGCATTCCTATACTCTAATGATGAAAAATCTGAAGGTGTAATCAAGAAAACACTCCCATTTACCACTGCAACAAAAAGAATACAATATCTAGGAATAAACCTACCTAAGGAGACAAAAGACCTGTATGCAGTAAATTATAAGACACTAATGAAAGAAATTAAAGATGATACTAATAGATGGAGAGATATACCATGTTCTTGGATTGGAAGAATCAACATTGTGAAAATGACTCTACTACCCAAAGCAATCTACAGATTCAATGCAATCCCTATCAAACTACCACTGGTATTTTTCACAGAACTAGAACAAAAAATTTCACAATTTGGGGGCTTCCCTGGTGGCACAGTCGTTGAGAGTCCGCCTGCCAATGCAGGGGACATGGGTTCGTAGCCCAGTCCAGGAAGATCCCACATGCCGCGGAGCGGCTAAGCCCATGAGCCATGGCTGCTGAGCCTGCGTGTCCAGAGCCTGTGCTCCGCAACGGGAGAGGCCACAACGGTGAGAGGCCCACGTACCACAAAAAAAAAAAAAAAAAAAAAAAATTTCAATATTTGTATGGAAACACAAAAGACCCCGAATAGCAAAAGCAATCTTGAGAACGAAAAAAGGAGCTGGAGGAATTCAGGCGCCCTGACTTCAGACTATACTACAAAGCTACACTAATCAAGACAGTATGTTACTGGCACAAAAAAAGAAAGATAGATCAATGGAACAGGATAGAAAGCCCAGAGATAAACCCACACACATATGGTCACCTTATCTTTGATAAAGGAGGCAGGAATGTACAGTGGAGAAAGGACAGCCTCTTCAATAAGTGGTGCTGGGAAAACTGGACAGGTACATTGAAAAGTATGAGATTAGATCACTCCTTAACACCATACACAAAAATAAGCTCAAAATAGATTAAAGACCTAAATGTAAGGCCAGAAACTATCAAACTCTTAGAGGAAAACATAGGCAGAACACTCTATGACATAAATCACAGCAAGATCCTTTCTGACCCACCTCCCAGAGAAATGGAAATAAAAACAAAAATAAACAAATGGGACCTAATGAAACTTCAAAGCTTTTGCACAGCAAAGGAAACCATAAACGAGACCAAAAGGCAACCCTCAGAATGGGAGAAAATATTTGCAAATGAAGCAACTGACAAAGGATTAATCTCCAAAGTTTACAAGCAGCTCATGCAGCTCAATAACAAAAAAACAAACAACCCAATCCAAAAATGGGCAGAAGATCTAAATAGACATTTCTCCAAAGAAGATATACAGACTGCCAACAAACCCATGAAAGAATGCTCAACTTCATTAATCATTAGAGAATTGCAAATCAAAATTACAATGAGATATCATCTCACACCAGTCTGAATGGCCATCAACAAAAAATCTAGAAACAATAAATGCTGGAGAGGGTGTGGAGAAAAGGGAACACTCTTGCACTGTTGGTGGGAATGTAAATTGATACAGCCACTGTGGAGAACAGTATGGAGTTTCCTTAAAAAACTACAAATAGAACTACCATATGACCCAGCAATCCCACTACTGGGCATATACCCTGAGGAAACCATAATTCAAAAAGAGTCATGTACCAAAATGTTCATTGCAGCTCTATTTACCATAGCCCGGAGATGGAAACAATGTAAGTGTCCATCATCGGATGAATGGATAAAGAAGATGTGGCGCATATATACAACAGAATATTACTGAGCCATAAAAAGAAACGAAATTGAGCTATTTGTAATGAGGTGGATGGACCTAGAGTCTGTCATACAGAGTGAAGTAAGTCAGAAAGAAAAAGACAAATACCATATGCTAACACATATATATGGAATTTAAGAAAAAAAATGTCATGAAGAACCTAGGGGTAAGACAGGAATAAAGACACAGACCTACTAGAGAATGGACTTGAGGATATGGGGAGGGGGAAGGGTAAGCTGTGACAGGGCGAGAGAGAGGCATGGACATATATACACTACCAAACGTAAAGTAGATAGCTAGTGGGAAGCAGCCGCATAGCACAGGGAGATCATCTCGGTGCTTTGTGACCGCCTGGAGGGGGGGGATAGGGAGGGTGGGAGGGAGGGAGATAGATGCAAGAGGGAAGAGATATGGGAACATATGTATATGTATAACTGATTCACTTTGTTATAAAGCAGAAACTACCACACCATTGTAAAGCAATTATATTCCAATAAAGATGTAAAAAAAAAATTAATACACAGAAATGTTGCATTCCTATACACTAACAACGAAAGATCAGAAAAAGAAACTCAAGAAACAATCCCATTTACCATCATATCAAAAAGAATAAAATACCAAGGAATAAAGCTACCTAAGGGAGACAAAAGACCTGTATTCAGAAAACTAGAACAATATAAGATGCTGATGAAAGAAATCGAAGATGACACAAACAGATGGAAAGATATACCATGTTCTTGGATTGGAAGAATCAATACTTTCAAAATGACTATACTACCCAAGGCAATCTACAGATTCAATGCAATCCCTACCAAATTACCAATGGCATTTTTCACAGAACTAGAACAAAAAATCTTAAAATTTGTATGGAGAAATGAAAGACCCCAAAAAGCCAAAGCAATCTTGAGAAAGAAAAATGGAGCTGGAGGAATCAGGCTCCTTAACTTCAGACTATACTACAAAGCTATAGTCATCAAAACAGTATGGTACTGGCAGAAAAATAGAAATATAGATCAGTGGAACAGGACAGAACACCAAGAAACAAACCCCTGCACCTACGGTCAATTAATCTACAACAAAGGAGGCAAGACTGTACAATGGAGGAAAGACAGTCTCTTCAATAAATGGTGCTAGGAAAACTGGACAGCCACATGTAAAAAAATGAAATTAGAACATTCTTTAACACCATACACACAAATAAACTCTAAATGGCTTAAAGACCTAAATGTGAGACTGGAGATTATAAAACTCTTAGAGGAGAACATAGGCAGAACACTCTCTAACATAAATCGCATCAATATCTTTTTCAATCCATCTCCCAGAATAATGGAAATAAAAATAAACAAATGGGACCTAATTAAACCCAAAAGCTTTTGTACAGCAAAGGAAATCATAAACAAAACAAAAAGAAAACCCACATAACGGGAGAAAATATTTGCAAATGATGTGACTGACAAGGGATTAGTCTTCAAAATTTACAAACAGGTCATGCAGCTTAATATCATCAAAACAAACAACCCAATCAAAAAATGGGCAGAAGACCTAAATAGACATTTCTCTGAAGAAGACATACAGATGGCCCAGAAGCACATGAAAAGATGTTCAACATCACTAATTATTAGAGGAATGCAAATCAAAACTACGAGATATCCCCTCACATCAGTCAAAACGGCTATCTTCAAAAAATTCACAAACAACAAATGCTGGAGAGGATGTGGAGAAAAGGGAACCCTCCTATACTGTTGGTGGGAATGTAAACTGGTATAACCACTATGGAGAACAGTAAGGAGGTTCCTTAAAAAACTAAAAATAGAGCTACCGTATGATCCTGCAATCCCACTCCTGGGCAAATATATGGAGAAAAATATGGTTCTAAAGGATACACGCACCCCAATGTTCATTGAAGCACTGTTTACAATAGCCAAGACATGGAAGCAGCCTAAATGTCCATTGACAGAGGAATGGATAAAGAAGATATGGTACATATATACAATGAAATATTATTCAGCCATTAAAAACAATGAAACAATTCCCTTTGCAGCAACATGGATGGACCTAGGGATTGTCATACTGAGTAAAGTAAGTCAGGCAGAGAAAGCGAGATATCTTATATCGGTTATATGCAGAATCTAAAAAGAAATGATACAAACTTATCTTATTTACAACACAGACTCACAGACTTAGAGAAGAACTTTTGGTTACCAGTTGGGAAGGTTAGGGGGAAGGGATAGTTAGGGAGTGTGGGATTGACATGTACACACTGCTATATTTAAAATGGATAACAACAAGGACTTACTGTATAACACAGGGAACTCTGCTCAGTATTATGTAACAACCTAAATGGGAAAAGAATTTGAAAAAGAATAGATACATGTATATGTATCACTGAAAAAAAAATGTTGACAATAATGATAATGGCTTAAGGCTATATATATATATATATATATATATATATATGCAAATCTGGGACTAAAATACCAGAGATTAATCCATAAAGAAATTTTATTGAGCAATTTTAAGAAACGTTGTTTTCATACACAAATTATACATGACACACCTATGTTTCTTTTGTCATTAGTTTCAAAAGCACAATTGCTTAAAAAGACAACACATATACCTGCACACACATACACACATCACTACTTTTCCAGGATGCTAGCACTAATGTTTCTAAGACAGTTTTCTCTTTTTTTCTCTACTTTAACTGAACACAAAATCTGACCCTAGCCACAGTGGCCCAAAATGACCTGGAAAATTAAGTTTATTTTTTCTGGCAATGACAATCTGTGCTTGGAAATATAAAACTGTTATTCTGAATAAATTTCAAAGTTCCAAAGTACTAAGATTACTTTACTGAAACAGGACAAAATGAGCTGTTACTGGTAGGGAAAGGGATTGTTATCCCAGAAAGAACAGTGTGCTCTCCAGCCCTTGCACTACCACTTCTGTTTTGTAAAATAAATAATTCCGGTCTCTTTATTTTACTTTGTGTCCTGTGGTAATAAATATCTCCTGAAGCTAAAATCCTATTACAAGTGCTCATTTTGTCACCATTTAAAAAAAAAAGAGGTCAGTTCTACTTTTGCAAAATAAGTGATTTTGCCACTGATTTGTTGAGGTTGTTCTGACTTCTGTGTATGTCTTCTAGCAAAAACAGCAAAAAAGAAAGTTATTCATTGCTTTTTTTCTAAAAAGAGGAGTCCATATGTCTCTGAAATAGGTGGACATTCAAGGGCGGAAGAGATATAGAATTATTACTTTGCTGATCTATAAATGTTGTTTTAGTTTTAAACTGTGGCAATAAAATCCCAAACACAGAACTATACTATCATTACAGGTACATTCTGCTTTCAGAATGCTACATGAAAATTCTAGCAAAGCTACTGCTTATCGGAGGTCAGAGACAGGTAGGAGTCAGCTCAGTCTAGAGAGTAGATTTACAGATATGATCTAAGTACATATAGAAGTAAGCTGTGGAGTCTAGCAGCAAAGGGGATTAAGTATGGTCTTGCCGTCCAGCCCATGGACCTGTTTTACATTTTCTGCCAGTTGGGGAAATGGGAACCTGAAACATGTTTTATGCTCAATCAGAAATTGTGATAAAAAGCAAAAAGATTAGGGAGTGATAGTCAAAAGATTATCTTATTCTTTCTTCCCTAAGATGAGACTGGGCAGGGAGTGGGGGGCATGATTTAACAATCTTCGCTTTCTAATCAGGCAATGGGCTCTCTAACTAGAGCTTATTATCATCAGCATTCTTCTCCACACTTTTCCTTTGGTGGCCATCATCTCCCCCTGCCCCCCCACACACACATTTACTTTTTCTTGCAACTCTTTCTACTGCTACCTATTTTACTATTAGTTGTACAGTGTAGTACAGCCATTTTCATTTCCTTTATCACATATCTTTCATGTATTTCACCAACCATCCCATTTCCATATCATACAGCAAAAGTACAGAAAGAAATAAAGAGGAAAGACTCCCCTTCCCTTCCCTTCCTTGATTTCTACACTAACCTTCCTTGACTACACACAGAAAAAAAGGAAACACAGCAGGGCCTTCTCTAGAAAGAATAGCCAGCATAAAAACTAACATAAAAAGTTAACAAAAGAACAAGAAAAAAAAAGCCTTTGAAAGACCTCTCTGTCACTGTACACTGATCTACCCACCTCATGTCTTTTTCTATCCAATAAAGAACTGTAGCACAATTTCCAAGCCATTATGAAACACAAAGATTTGTTTTATCTGAATAATGAAATGGTTGTAATCTGAAGTACTCCTATTACTATTATAAGCTATATATCTATCTAACATGATTGTGTATAGAATGATGTATGCAAGCTGACTAAATAGATATACTGGCTGATCACTAGACAATTTAACCAGTTATATTACGGACAATCTAGAGGAATCAAATATAGGTAAGAAGTTATGGAAAACAACTGACATGCTCAGACTTAGCTTTAATAGGCTGTGGGATGCATGTACATATTTTTGGTTGCTTTATCATCAAGTACCCAAAACAGTGTCTGGCACATTATAGGCACTTGATAAATATTTGTTGTACAAATGTATCTAACTTAGGTCTGAAAAAGTGCAAAGCTGCACTTTATACTCTAAACATTTAGCAGGCCAAGGGCTACTATCAGCTCACTTCTCCAGGACCTTAGGCAACTAAGCTGCTCCTGGCCTCCTCACCTCTCTGCACTATATGGACAGCTGCCTGCCATTCAAGCTTTAAGAATATAACCATATTTATAAAATGCTTGGTTTTAGCGTTTTTAAACTATTTACTTAAACATTAAAAAAAAACAAACGCATTCTTCAAGTCATAAAAACTCTGTTAAAATAAATACATACTCTTTCACGCATTTAAAACACTTATGTTGTTAAACATTCTGTAACCTGGCCAGTTTCTTTTCACCAGTAAGCTTTTGTTCTCTAGGCCCAGAATGCCCTATTCCCTGTCTGTCTCTAGAAGTATTTAGCTTTCAGGGGCCAATTCCAGTTCTATCTCCTGCATAAAGATCCTCCCTTGACCATCCTAATACTCAGGGATTCCTCTCCCCACCTTCTCCATTTTCAGAGAAGATACTATCTTATGTGACATTTAAATCAAACACTATCTTTTAGAGGGTTTTTTTTTTTTTCATGTCATTATATATCTGCTTCCTGACAGATGACTGGTATCTGAGTATGGGTATTGTTTCTTGCAGATTGTTTTGTTTTGTTTCTTTTAATCTCTACCACACAGGCTAGTACACGGAAGTAACTGAGTTGAGGGAGAGATAGGACACTCCATGTCTTCAAACACATCTAGGCACCATTTCTCAGGTAGGCATAGCAGAGCTGAGTTCCCTCCGTGCTTACTCTCTCATACTTAAAAGGTGAAGCAAATTAAATGCAATGGTTTAAAAGGTCTTTTCTAGTAACTGGACTTCCCTTCCAGTTACTGCTAGATTGCCATTTACATAAATCTAAAGAACATGCAGTAGAAGTAAGCATCAAGTTAAATCAATGGCATGATTAATGTTAACAGGCAGCCCAAAACAACATGCACAAAGGATAAAAGCATATCTGAGAGCTGACTGCAATTTTTAATTAAAAACTAACGACTGGTGATTAATTAAGAGCTGACTATAGATTTACTTTAAAAACTGAATGATTAATGACAGTTAAGGTTTGAGGTTTTAATTCATAATTTGTCAATCAGTTTCAAAGAGATATATTTTTAATTATGCTGTTAGCAATGTATGCATTGCCAAACTAAACATGGGAGAAATGCTTTTGCCTGAGGACAGCTATAAATTAACGGGGAGGAAAGTAGCATAGCAACGGTGAAAAAGAATTGATTGTTACCAGATTAAATGAGTTGATATCTATGTAAGGCCTTAAAACACGGTAAAATAAGAATTAAGGTGAAACTGAAATAGACCCTTATAGAGAGACACACTTAAAATTTTTGCATCATAAAAAGTTACAAACTAATTATAATTTCTGTAGTGGTTTACTACTAATTATTTGTTTTGCAAATATAGAATAAATATCACTTAAAATTTTAAACAGACCCAGTAATGTCAGTTGATTTTTTTTTAATTAGTTTTTGTTTGTTTGTTTGTTTTCTGAAAAGCTGCTAGAAAAATATCTAAATATAGTATTTGGCCATTGCTGGAGCCCTCTTTTCACAAGAGGTCCACAAACACCTGGTCAAATACCATG
The DNA here is from genome assembly GCF_963924675.1 of Phocoena phocoena. Lineage (NCBI taxonomy): Eukaryota > Metazoa > Chordata > Mammalia > Artiodactyla > Phocoenidae > Phocoena > Phocoena phocoena. Next base: position 38,261,516 of record NC_089222.1, on the reverse strand, counting down.
CCAGAATTATATATCTGTCTTCTCTCACAGGCTGAACATTCTTTGCACTGAATTGAATTCTACAGTTTTGACCATTACAATTATCCCCTTCCTTACCCCACCAATTCACTGCAGATCCTCTGACTAAAATAAATATAAAACCTCTGAATTCATTCTCCCATGTTTTAGAATTATCTGTTAAAATGCTCCTAATGTTGTGCTGTAATAACATAATATCATACCTTTTGGATTTCTTCAGGTAATGCATGCCTGGGAATGTGACGATCCATAATTTCTCAAGATATACTGAGGGAGCTCTGAAGTAAAATAATCTAAAAACATTGATGGTGATAGTCAGAATTAAAACAATGTGAAGAAAATTCAAATTAAAAGAAATAAGTTCCTAGGAGTATTTGGGGATCAATGGTGATAACTGTTTCAACAGATGTTTGTTTCATCAACTCAAAGTTAAAAGGTACAAATGGGTTTTTTTCAGTTAGTTATGAGGCCAATAGAACAGGAAAGACCTCGAGAGAGACTACTGAATTAGAAATAATACTTTCTCTCTTTGGAACTTTAGAGTCTAATTGTAACTTCTGTCGTGGTTTACTACTAGTTATTTGCTTTGCAAATACAGAATAAGGATAACAAACTTTTAAACGGATCGATTTATTTCATTTAAAAGAAAGTGGTTTTTTCTGAAAAGCTGCTAGAAAAAATATCTAAATAGAGTATTTTAGTTCAGCAGATAAGAAAAGCAATTGTGACATGAATGCTGGTTTAAATGATGAAGTGCAGAAAAAGATATTTACAGTTATCAGGTTAAGTATGATATGCAGGCACTGAACAGAAGAGTCATCAAAGCATGAGAAGCCAAGTGCCAATTTTACCACAGATGGACATTTACATAATTTTTATGCAGATGTTTTACTTTTAGTAGATTTTCATTTGCGAATGAAACAATTCAATACAAAACTCTATCACTACTTTCATAAAACCACGCAAGATGAATGAAGGGGCACTTTGGGTTCTTTTTTTTAAATCCTTCCCAAATGTGGAGAAAGAATAGACAGTCCAGTTTCAGGACTGAGAGATATGTATATATAGAAAGAGAGAGAGAGAGAGACAGAGGAGTAGTGAAGGGGGACAGCAGAGTAAGATGATACAGGCACAATTCCATAGCAGGAAAGAAGGCCTGAGGGCCAGGAGTTGTAGACAAGGAACAAATCTAGAAGTTCAGGGAAAAAAATGTCTTATCTTTCTCATGGGAGTAGGGAATTAGTGAAGGCTACCTGAGGTGGTTTACTTTTGATCAGGACAAGATTTTGACAAAGAGAGACTGAAGAGGCATAGTACTCTATCAGAGACAGTAACCCCAGCGACATAGCAAGGTGCCAGGAAAATCGTAGTTGACAAAAATTCCTGTAGAGGCAGTATTTTTTTTAATTGTGCGAGTATTGGTGGAAGAGAGGATTTCCCATCCCCTGTGGTAGCACAGAGCTCCACATTTTAACGAGCTGCTGTTTAAAACAAATAGCTAATGGGCTGTCTTCTGACATCAACATAATGTGTTTCTGCGTGCGGGGATGGGGGGTAAAGTTAACTGATGTAGTTAACATAGGCCCACATGGCCAAGTACATAATCATCTGATGTTTGGCAGACTGTCATGGTGATGTGGCAAGAGCTCATTCCTCACAGAAAGCTCATTATTCTCATTTCTGCCATCTTACAATGGGCTCACCATCAGTAAAATAAGATGGCATCATCTTAATTAAACTCTACTGGGAGCAGAATTTTTCCTAAAATTACCAACTAAATCTCATTTTTAAATTTCACGCATAAATTCATTTGAGAGCATGGATCTAGAGACACTATAAACAAGGTATAGTGGAACAGTATCATTATTCTAAATCTATTCCAATTTTGTGGCCTTATTATACCGAGTGGGAAAAATTGGTAGGTCTGATTATTGAGGAAAAATTAGAAACAAAATATCCTGCCAATCCAGAAAATCTCTCCATGATGCAGAGAGAAAACAATTTTATTACTGAATAAGCATTTAACTAGACTGTGATGCACAGCACAGCTAATCTGCTAATGAAATTACAAAGACAGAAGGAAATCCCACTCCTTTTAATACAGCCAAACAGATACACTCCATTACATACAATGTTCTCAAGATAAATGATAACTTGTCCTCAACACAGCTTGCTGTACTCTTTCATAGTTTGTTTTCAATTCAACTGGTAATTGAAGTAGCCACCTGTGCTAGCTAAGAGCGTTTGTTCTAAGGAATACATATCTCTATGACAAAGCAGGTGGTTACTAGAAGTAGGAAACTCTCAAGGTAATATGGAGATAGGGGCCTTATCTTCCTTGATGTTTACATTTTAAAGAAATGGCTCCCAGGTGCTCCAGAAGAACATTCTGGGTCTTTAAAATATGTGCATACATATTAAAGGAATAGAGGAAGCCGTCACAAATAAGAGGTTTCCCAAGAAAGGGAGGCGAGAGGTCTCTTTCCCTTTAGGCAAGAGGGAAATTTTTAAATTTGCTCTTGCATTGTTTTACATTTTTTATCAAAAGAGACCCTTTTATTCTCTCACATTACACACTTTGTAGACTGCCCTTAGGAGGTGAGGTGATAACCGGCAGCAGCCGCGTAGGTATTTGTGAACCACCTCTCTGACAGGATCACGAGGCAGATGTCAAAAATACAGACACGTCCCCGACTGCTCACTTCCGATTCCCTTCCTGACACCAGTGTCACGTTGGGCCATTAACTCACGTTCAGCTCTCAGGCCCTTCCCTAAAGAACTATTCCCTTGGTGTGAATCACCCACAGATGAGTAGGTCAGGGTCAGGTGAAGCGGAAGTTCACGTCCTAAGACTTTTCTAAAGAGGCGGGATTTTCCAAACAGAAACCAACTGCAAGTCCAGCCAAAACGGCTGCAAGCGTTTTGAAATCTGTCCCTTTCTAACCCCGTTCCATCGGGACCTGCGGTGGCAGGAAGAGGAGAAGGAGGAGGAGGAGGGTGCGGGGTGAGGCCGAGCCGCGCACTCTCGGGGAGAAGAGGGCGTCGGGCCCGGCGGGCTTGCGGAGACACTACAGGGGCTGCAGCTGGGGTCAGAGGCTAGGCGCCGGGCCCATCCACTAGGCGCGAGACCATGGCTCGGCTTTCCGGCCCTCTCCCCGGGGGCCAGCACGCCTCCGCTCCGGAACTGCGCCCGGGGACCGGGTCATCCCAGGGCTCAAGGAAACCTTCCATTGTCTCTCACCTGGACTTCAATTCTGCCGGGTGCGAAACGGCTTTCCCGGTCTCCCAGGACACAGTGCTGTACGTCGGCCTGACGTCAGAGCGCGATGACGTCACGCCCACGCCGCTCCCCAACGCAGAAGCGGGACTCCCGGGCTCCGCCCGGGGTCCCAAGTGCTGCGCGGAGGCGGGAAATCTCGCGGCGGGGCTCGGAGAAAGGGCTGGGGGCTGTGAGAGGGAAGCAATGGGTGAGAAGGGCGAGGCAGGGGAGGGCGGGCTGGAGTGGAGGGAGACGTTCCCAGCCTTGCGGCGGGTTGGAGAGACGCTGGCTGAGGTGGAGGCCAAAGTCCGCCTACCTCTCACGTCAGGCTCCAGAGTCCTTGTGGCTGACGCAGCAATTATTGGTCTTGAGTGGAAAGAAGAGAGATGCCTGTAGAGGTCATGGGTGTAAAGGGAAGCTCTGGTCTCAGTCATTGCAGGGAGGGCAAGTTAATTGGGAAGGTGTTAGTAAAATTTTCATACTAGTCCAAAAGTAGTCAAGATGAAAGTCTTAGTTCAAAAGATATCTTGAGACCCGCTAGTCCACAATTTATAGAAGGCTGCCCACCCTTACACGTGACTTACTTTCCTTTCTTCGTTCAAAAGAAAGTGTTTATGGATGACCTACTACGTAATAAGCAACTGCATACCAGGCTGGGGTGATGCTCAGTGACTGAATCCATGCAGGGAACTCGTTCATAGTCCAGATCTCTCCTTTGAGGATTTTATGAGGTCCGAAATGCAGCTCTTCCAAGAAATAGAACATTCGCAGCTTGCTAGCCGGGTAAGAGACTTACTACTATTGAATGAATAAGGTTGAGTAAATACAAAGAAAATACAAAATACACTTAACCTGATTGATATTTTTGCCCCAACGTCTACCAGTGACTTTCTGTTTCCACTCCCTAAAAGAGAGCATCTTTCTTCATTTGGAAAAGATAAGCAATAATTAGAGGATGGAAGAGAGGGTTAAGGGAAGCAGAGGACAGCCAAAGAAGTGGTCAAGTACAGCATGTTTATGAGAAATGCAAAGAACTTTCAGAGCTGTTCATCCTCAGCATGTTTCTTTGAGGGACAATGAAGTAGGATTGTTCTCATTTTGTAACAATGGGGGTTTAGGTTAGGGGGTTTAGCATCCAGATCCATGGAGTGCTTTATCTAGAACAGGAATTGCACACCTAAAGCAAGATCACTCTTCTGAGGCTAGTTTGGCTATTGTATGATTATTAGCATTAATAATATTTATTGAGTACTTTGTATATATGATAAGGAAACACTTTAAGGATGGGAGAAGATCCAGCTGCAAGGCTGTAATTCATTGTGTGGTCTCATTTCACCTGTGCTTATTCATCTCTACAGTGACATTGAGACCGATTTTCCTTCCACTGTAAATGTCCCTTAGACCTTCACACTGTCCAATAAGATAGGCACATGTGACTACTTAATTTGGTTAAAATGAAATAAAATTTCAAATTCCATTCCTTTATTGCACTGGCCACATTTCAAGTCCTCAGTAGGCACATGTTACTACCACATGAGACAGCACATATATAGAACATTTTCATCATCAAAGAAAGTTCTCCTGAACACTGATAGACCCAGTAAGAATTTACAGGATAAACAGAGAGGATAAATTGTGAAGAACAGACCTTGTTAAAAGAGTAGCAGTGAAAAGTTGTATTCCTGAACACCACAGACCCACCCCTACCCTCACTCCATATAAGGAACCAGCTCGCCCCCCACACCCCCTCCACCCCACCCCTGCAGGGAGCAAGCAAGAGAACCTGTTGTTTTCGCTCCCTAGTGCTGCAGCAGGATTCCCCACAAAGCCTTGCCTGGAAGGAAAAAAAAAAAAGATAAAGATGAAGAGTTGTAACAGGGTTTTACAAAACAGGTTTTTAAAAAAGTTAAAAAAAAAAAAAAGTAATCCAAAAAGCCTCTTCCCATTGTTGGTGTGTGTCTTTTCTTGACTCTTTCTTGGTCTCAGTCTCTCCCTTTACCTCTCCAGGTTTTTTTTCCTTGTCCCTTTTGTTTTTCCAGTCCTTTTCCCCACCCCATTACGGGCCATACTGGAACTGAAGCAGAATTTAAAGCATTTCCATCATTGGACATACTGAATAAAGTTTTGTTTTATCCTCTTCTTAAATTTTAAACTAGGTAAGTTTCACTTTTTATTGTGACTTTTAAAAATATTTTAAAAATAATCAGTGAGAACCAAATTGAGTTCCTTTTAACCCCTTCTGTGACCCTTTATTATTATTTTTCTCCTGTGGGTCAATGACCCCTGAGGGGGGGGGGGAAAAATACTCCCTAGTTTTGGAAGTAGAGTCTCTGTAAAGTGATAAACTAGGGCTTTCCACATGGTCCGCACACCTTTGTGTTGTAGCATTAACATTTGTGAGAACACAGTGTCTATGCTTCTGTTATGAATTTGAATTTACCTAAGATATTTATCCAGCAAGGCACTGTCATTCATCCCATTCATTGTGGTAAGTAATATTATGCCCCCTCCTCGCCTCTCCCTGTGCCCACATGAAAAGCATTTGGGAGAATAGGTACTTTGTCTGCAAGTCTGATACAAAGACCGGGAAGTCTACCCAAGATTGCTTATTTTAAAGTGAGCTCAAAACTGTACAAAGGGAGCATGACAAAATTACAGTTAGCCCAACTTTATTTTTATCCTGTGAATCAGAACACAGTACAGCACAACACTGAGATCCTCAAGAGTTTGAAAAAAATCGTTGCAGACGGGCTTCCCAGATTGGAAGCAACAATGGCTTTTCACGGCTATTTCTGGGTTCCATCCAATGCAAGTGCAGAATTTTTTAAAAGCTAACATTTACTGGGCTCTTTCCTGGCATTTCATACACAATGTCTCATTTATGGAGAATCTTTCCAAACATAACTCAGTCAGATCCTATTTATTGTTTACTCTCACTCAAATGACGGAAGTGGCCAAGGGCATGACCCAACACTTGAGCACTGAAGTATACTTGGACCGAATATGAGTGTAAGCAGAAGCCCCTGGGACTCCTGTATTGGGTTCGCTGACTCTGCCAGCCAGCCAGTATCCACGGGACCTCAGCCTGCTATGGATGGCACAGGTAAATACCCAAGAAGTATTTAATTCTGGAAATGTAACTTTGTGTTATACTTACTTTTTTCATAACTTTTCCCATACAGCATCATTAAAGAAAAAAAGCTACAAGTGACCACCTGCTTTTTGTACTTACCACATTTTATTCCCACCAAAATGTGGATAGGATTTTCTTTTCTGTTTTTTTTTAACTGCTAATCAATAGTTCGACTCCTTTGTAAAACTGCTTTGTCTATTTTGAACCCCAAATAACTCTGGTCTAGAGGTGGCTTGAACACAAAATACTACTTGTGGGTTTAGACTCTGTATATTTTTGAATCCATCACATGTGCAGTGTAAACTAGAGTACCTAATAAAATGAAGGTCACAATGTTTAAATAGAGCTTCTGTCTAGGAGTTCAAATGTTTTGTCATCTGTGCAGAAATAAATTGTGTACTGAACTCTTTTTAGCCCTAAGAATATGATTATTGAACAAAATTTCCAATAAGACAAGTTAGGCCTTAAAGCAATAAAACATCTACTTTCAAATATTAAAAGTCAAGCTCAACAGTGAAACTTTTGATGATCATAAATGTATTCTTTTGTGGCCTGTTCACTATTGGTAAGAGCTTTACCCAAAAATGTACTGTGTGCCAAATACAGTTTAATATTTGTCAAACGAATATGTTTATTTTTAATTGAGATATAACTGACATATAACATTATATTAGTTCCAGGTATCCAAAAGAATGATTCAATGTTTGTTTATATTGTAAAATAATCACAAGTCTAGTTAACATCCATCACCACACATAGATACAAATTTTTTTTCTTGTGATGAGAGCTTTTAAGATCTACTCTCTTAGCATCTTTCAAATATACAATACAGTCACGATGCTGAACATTACATCCCTAGGACTTATTTTCATGAATATATTTAAAAACACAAAAGAATAAACCTCTAAGGTAGTGACTTAAAACTCTTGTAATGCATTTGATGCTCAAAAATATGGCACTGATAGTTCTTTAAACCTTAGCATCCAATATCTAGCCTATAACAAATGTTAATGAATTCAAAGACCGAACATAGACAACTGCCTTATGCATTTAAAAAACAACGTTTTTGCTTGCTTGTTTAATGAAATTATTACTTGTTTCTGAGATTTTCATAAGATTCTAATGAAGAGCCTAACATGTTTGATACGTGACTGGCAGAAGTGATTTCATTCTACTTTTATAGAGATGAAGTTCATGATTCTGCACCTATAATTTTAGGTAGCTATGGAATTTATAAGAATCGAATTAGGGCAATTTTCCTGTCATTTTGTTATATCTCTATTAATAGAATATTTTAATACCATTAAATAAGGAGTTGTGAATCATCTTAAAGAGATTTTCTTATGAACTAAAATCAAACATTATTATCAGACCTATCAAACATTTGAATTTTTTTTTTTTTTTTTTGGCTGCACCATGCAGGATCTTAGTTCCCGGAACCTGTGCCCCGTGCAGTGGAAGCGCAGAGTCCTAACCACTGGACCATCAGGGAAGTCCCTATCAAACAGGTGAAAAAATATTAAAGTAATGATAGTAGCCCTGGTTTGCAATGGTGTAGAGCAACTAGCACTCTTAAACACTGCTTTTAGGGTGAAAAAATTAATGTATTTTAATACATTATGTTTTAAACACCTTGAAATGTTCAAAACTATTATAGTGGACACCTGATTTCCCCTTCTTCCTTTTGTTCAGGAATCCAGACCTCATCACCCTCCCCTCCCCTCCCTCCACCCCTAAGCACACGTGAATCAGCCCAACTCCAGGAATGAGCTCTGATTAGGTCAATTCTACTGGCCACTTCCCCTTTACCAGTTATTTAAATCAGGAATGGGCCTATGACCCAATTCTCCAAGAGAAGGCTGCTGGAAGCTTCTGGGAGAGTTCTTTGTTATTAGCACATATATTTAGTGTTCATTACAGTCTTGTTTATAATGTTTAAAAATCTGAAATACCAAAATGAAATAAATTGACTTATCAAACAAGAAGATTGTGAAGCTGTTTAAAATGATGATGTAGTTTATTGGTGATGAATGTCCCAGTGAATTCTATTCTTCTTTTCTATGAAAAAAAAGCAAGTTACAAATAGTGTTATAAATTTTTAAAACGTATTCCACACAGCATTCTAAATATACATTTTGTTAATTATTACTATCAATGTATATTCTGTTAGAATATCAAGGTACCTCACAGAATCAACAGAAGAGCTAAATAACCAAGCTTCAAGAAAGCAGGAAACAGGACTGCTTTGAGAACTCTGGAACTCTAAGAAGTCATGGAAAGTCTCAGCCCTTTGAATCTACCACTTACTGAAAGTTGGTTCCTTTCTCTTTTACAGTGTCTGCATGTGGCAGGGCAGTGGTGGCTGACAGTCCAGTTTTGACACCAAGAGGAAAAGGGGCTTCTATTCCCAACCTCCAGTTAGAAAAATGCCAGGAAATGACTGTTTAGCACACCTTGAGTTACACACCGGTTCCTTGACCAAATCACTGAAGCCAGGAGGAGACAGGTACCTGCCTCCTGACCAATTGTGGTGACCAGGGAGGCAAGGCCACACATGATGACACCTCCCTTTCTAATTACATGTCTAGAAGAGTAAGGCAGAAGCAGAATCCGAGAAGGGGCAGTTCTGTCCCAGAAGACAGGAAGAGTGCTAGGCAGATAAAATAAACGTTCCTACATACACAAGTGAGAATCTGAGTTAGCTGGGAGAACATTTTAAAATTAAACAGCGAATCTTGCTATCTTTCCACATGTGGTAAATTGAGAGGTGAACATGTGTCTTCTGAAAGAGCTCTCTGGGAGTTTATGATAGGTATCCTAACCCCGGAGAAGCCCCTCTTATATAATGGTGTGTTACTTGTGTAACAAGTGTGTGTGTAACTAGGCACCACAGGCCCAAGGGTAATAATAGGGAAATAAATAAATGCATAGATCCACCAAATCAAACTTTAAATAAATAAGTTAATGTGGAATTTTGAGGGCTTAGACGACTGGAGTGGTCTTGTGTGTTAAACTGTCTTGGTGTTAATATTTTTGTTTTTCTCTCCAAACTTGATTTATCTACAAATCAACAAATATTTGAATTATATAAACAGATATCTGAGTGAAAAAAACATTTTTCCCGCACATGATCTTGAGAAGGAACTTGGATTATGGCGTCCTGTGAAGTCACTTTTTTTTCTTTTAAATGTCCTTGGGACTCTCGAGTCAACATGTAATAGAGAGCTCTCCAGTTACTACGTCATTAAAATCAGGCTCCTCTTCTTTTAAAATAAAACACTGGCAAGAACGCTTCTAGAAGGAATGACAGTTTTCACAGCATCACAACTCTGTTACTAATTCTTGCGCAGAGTGCACAAAATTTGCGTCCCAAAGCCACCGTCCTTGCTCTGATTCCTTCCTGTGATAGCATGTCACACGAACCGCACCTGTGTGCCCTGACTCTTAATGTAAAGCTTTCGTTGGAAAGTTTCCCCGGAACGACTGCTTATTGATAGAGCAGCTCTGGTTCCCAGTTCGTTTAATACATCCTGTCTGAGCGGGTTTTATTACCAAATGTTACCCAGGTTCCGATAACAAGGGGACGCCGTGTCCTCTCCAGTGAACTCACTCCCCGTCCCAGAAGTATAGCGTGACTCCTCTCCCGGCTGCGGTTATAAAAATGGAAACTGGGCGCCGCCCTCCTGCACCTGTGCTCCTGCCCCGCGATGGCGAGGCTGCTGGCGAGGCTAGGAGGGCGGATCGGGGCACGAAGTGCGTGCAGCTGCCGGGCGGAGGGTCACGCAACCCCGCGGCCCCGCCCCCGGCGGTTTGCGCTCACCGCTTCCGCGCTCACCCGGGCTTCCTGGCTAGCCAAGTGCCCGCCTCGCGTGCAGACCCGGCCGCCTAAGCCCGCGAAGAATCCGGTTCCGCCCGGCCCCCGCCGCCGACTTGAGCCCAAGCGGCTGATGCGCTCATTTTAAGGCCGAAAAGTGCCCAGCTCCGCTGGTGTAAAGCAAACAGCACGGGCGGCGGGACGAGGGCGAAGGGGAACGCAGGCGAGGAATCGGTCTCGCCCCGCAGACACCTGTCGGCTTCCTGAGCTGCCCCGGCGCTTGTTCGCTGCCTGCCTTGCCCGGGAGCTCGGTCGCGAGCCACAGCAGCTTCGCGCCCCACCGATGTTGCGCCCCGGGATAGGGACGCCCGGGAAGGGGGTCGCGCGCCCCCCCGCCAGCGCCCCACCGCAGCCCCGCCTGCCGGGAACCCGGGGCGCACGTGAGGCGAGTGGCGTTGCCGGGCGACTGACCACGTTGACCCGGTGCTTTCCCACTCCGAGGGGGTTGGCAGCTGTGCGTCAGGGGGCGGTGAGGGAGAGGGTCGAGGCTGAAAAGAACGAAGGCCACCGCCTGGGAGGTCAGGTTATTTGTTGACGTCCGGAGGCCGTCTTTCTGCAGCCTGAGAACGGCGGCGTGGTGACAAGCAGTCTGGGTCTCCAAGGAGCGGCGAGGCGCGTCTGCACGAAGGCTTCTGGGTGGGCGCGCCGGCGGCCCCGGCGCCTCTCACGCTATGCCGCGTGCCGCCGAGGCTGCGCGTGTCGTGACGAGCGGCGATGAGCTTAGTCAGTTACCACAGCGTCAGGGCTGGGAAGTGCAGCCTGTCACGCACCCCGGCCTCTGCGGCGCGCCGGCCCTGACCCGGCGGCTTGGACGCGCCGGCTCTGGCAGTGGGAGCTGGGGGTGAATCAGCCCCTTCCAGGGGCCAGAAAATGCGACGTGCACAGTTACGGGGTGGATTCCATGAGCATACCCGTTTGGGAGGCGCACACTGATGATGACCTCTGTGAATCGGTGTCTTATACTTTGCCCAGTAGGTAACTGTCTAAAAACCACTCTAACACGGAACTCAAAAGTCGTTAAAATGTGCCTTTAATTTGCTTATATTACTTCGTTCGACAGGCGGTGCGCAGGGTTTGCATATGCTTGCATGAAATTCAATCTACACAGTCAAGTCAGGAGGCATGGTTTGGCAAGAGGGGTAATTGTGAATTCAGTACGAGAGTCAGGGTACAAGCAGTATGATTACTTAAAAGGACAAATGAACTGAAAAATAAAAAATTGACCATGACACGAGGAAGCCATTACATTCATCCTTTCATGGTCTTGAACATCTTGTACCAACTCAGCTATAACACACAGCAGAAACTTATAATTAGACACAGAAAGCACAAGTATTTAGCTCACCAGGCAAACAAAAAATAAAAATAAAAAAGCTTTATGTTATAGACACATGCTTGACATCCATAACATAAGAGAGGTATATCTTTAAATTTTTTTGTATTTCAGTCATTTCCTTGGTATACATGTGACTCACTGCTAGGTGTGCCACTATGAAACAAATAGAATTAATCACAAAATGCAGAAAAATCTCTGCTCTGAATTTTAAATATTCGTTATGAGAAAAAATTTTTTAACAGATTGCAGTGTTCGTATGATGCAAGTTCAGTAAGGAAATAGGGACTTGAACCTAAGTGCCTAGCAAACTGCATCAAATGAATGTTTTGAATGAAGTAAAAAATGAGTGAATGAATGAATGTGTAGGCAGTCCTCTGATGGTTAGAGCTGTGAACTAAAATGTCTTGAGTAATGCAGCCCTGCCACTGACTCATGTGGGATCCTGGTATGATGGAAATAATGCTTACAGCATACCTACTTCACCAGAGGTGTGGGGAGGACTATTCCTTACTCACCAAAGGTGCTTTGAGATCTTTGGAGGGAGGTGATACATTCAAATATTATAAGTAATACACTGCAATTATGACGGCCCATATATAAAATTAGAAAAGTATAAAATAATATTTAAATACAACTGTGCCACCAATTTTTGTTTGTTTGCACTTTGTCAAGTACTGAACTACAGTGTGGGAGGCTGCATCCTTACATAATCTATTTGGTTTATAGACGTTTTATTGTCAGTTGACAAAAAGCTCATGATGTGCAATGGAAGTTTGATGTTTATTTATTTATTTTTGGCCGCACCGAGTAGCTTGCGGGATCCTAGTTCCCAGACCAGGGATAGAAGCCGGGCCCTCAGCAGTGAAAGCACAGAGTCCTAATCACTGGACCACCAGGGAATTCCCTGCAATGGAAGTTTTAAATAATTGATATTTGAGTAGTATTTGTGGTGATGGTATTTTATTTTATTTTATTTTATTTATTATTATTTTAACCATCTTTATTGGGGTGTAATTGCTTTACGATGATGGTATTTTATAAGAGAGCTGAGACCTCTGGCCTATGAAGTGCCTAGAAGAAAACTTATTTTTGATGACTTTCTAATTTGATCTGTGGAATCTTGAAAGCAAGAGACCATCTTGGTGTATTTTCCTGATGCTCACTGACTGAAAGTCTAGGATTAGAGATTTACTTAATCAACATATTCAGGGACCTACTGTGTGCCAGGCATTGTTATAGATGTTGGGGATAGAGCAGGAAACAGACAAAACTGATTGATTACTTAATGTTTAAATGTTTTTGCCTCTATTTAAATGCAAACCACCTTAGGAATAGTAATACAGTACGTACATCCTTGTGTAAATGTAAAATTAGCTCGTCATCTCAGCTTTTAGAAGAGATCTCCTGAGAGGGAAAGGAAGTCACTACAGAGTGGTAAGTGGTTTTAACTTGAATCAGAAGGCAGATACCATGCTTAATCAGCCTCTTCTATTTAGAAAATCGTAAGACGAAATCACTCAGTACTGCTTGTTTTCCATTATTCTTCATTTCAAAGTTGCCCACATCTTTCTTAATGCCCTCTGCTATCATTGTAAGGCTCTGCATACCTTTTCTGCCCAGCCGCCATACACTTGTGCGGTTTGTTGACTGCATAATGGTGCCTGGCAGAGGAGGTGGAGAGGCTTTGAACTCCAGCCCCTAGCTTCACCTCCTAAGATATATACCATCCACCTGAGGAAGGGGTGCCTTCTTAAAAATTTGAACAAAGCACCATAGGGCACAGGGGCTCTCTTTGTTCTTCAGAGTTCTCAGGCACCTAGCTCCCATCTGCCCCTTGACGTGTATTTTCATACTGTATTTAATAGCACTGCTCTGTTATGAGTCGTAAGACAGGGAGCACTGGGGGATGGGGAGAAGCCAAGGCTGAAGGAGAAATGAACCAGCCCGTCAGCTTCCAGGATGTCCAATTAATATCTAGATCAATGGGGACTTCCCTGGTGGCGCAGTGGTTAAGAATCCGCCTGCCAATGCAGGGGACACAGGTTCGAGCCCTGGTCCGGGCTCCCACATGCCGCAGAGCAACTAAGCCCAAGAGCCACAACTACTGAAGCCCGCGCATCTAGAGTCCGTGCTGCACAAGAAGAGAAGCCACCACAATGAGAAACCCACGCACCGCAACGAAGAGTAGCCACCACTCACCACAACTAGAGAAAGCCCACGTGCAGCAACGAAGACCGAACGCAGCCAAAAATAAATTTATTTTTAAAAAAATCTAGATCAATGAAGACTAGCCAAGGCATGATGCTGTGTGAATGTTCTGCAGCAAAAGTGAAACAATGCTGGAGCAACAACCTGCCTTTTCCGTTTTAGCAAACTGGAAGACCTGTCAACTCACAACAGGTTGCTCAGTACAGCATTGCAACCGGAGAACACGTTACCATCAGACAACGTGGCTCAACCTTTTGGTTGCCCTTATTTGTAGGATTTGATGTCAGATGACTTGATAGAGGATATATGTCCTGCTGAACCCTGGAGACAACCTTGGTATTAAAGCCTTTTCCTTTTCCCATTGCTAACTTCTCTGTGGTCTGTTGATGTTAATTCATGTTGCATACAATGAGTGGTAGAGACTGCAGTCAAGATGTAGTGACCTGATTAGTCCAAACTCCTGCAGGGGAGACGTGCAAATAGATAAGCCCCAACAGGACCTGAAGAACCATGTGGTTTTGAAATCCTGGGTGGATGGGCCCCACCCTGTATACACCTTAAATCTCCTGGTTCTCTGAAGGTATAATTATTGCTCAACAACTCAGGGGATGGGTTAATTAGATCTTTGTATGATTTGATTATAATAAACAATAAAACGTGCAAATGTGTGCATAAGATAGATATATTTTTAAAACATGGAATTAATATCATATAAGAGCATAAAAATGATCCAACTGCATTAGCATCTTTTAAAGTATAGTCCCTTTCTAATAGTAGTTAAGCAGATAGTTTTGTAGTTTAACATATAGGACTAAAGCAAATGCAACATATGAAGGAATGTGTTTACTCAGCACTACACAATTTATCATTTCACTTATCAAGTAAAGATTCCTATGGTATTTCTTAAATTAATTAATGATTGTTATCTACAAAATCCTTTAGAGAGTATTGCTTTCAGTTTTATGTAGTTTCAAAGTGGAGAAACAGATGAAAGATTCTATAAACCTTATACCTACCAAAGATAAGAATTAAAGCAATTGTGGAACTTTACAGATAGAAGACACCTGGTAAATATAGTTTATTATTATAAGCTGATTAATATAATTCCCTACTTGAGACAATAAATGTAGCACACAATAGATTGTCTCCTGTTTGATGACAGAGACTGCTTGTTGTTGATATTTGCATCGCCCTAGTACCACCCAATAAATGGTGATGATTGAATGAATCAATTAATGAATGAGTATGAGAGAAAACCCATAAGAACTATCCTCCAAGCACTTCACTCTAATCCCTAGGCCCTCCCAGTTTCTCTCTTGCTGAGTGCCTTCCCAGATTATTGATGCCTTACGTGAGCAATCAGGAAAAAGGAAGCAATGCGGATGGGAGGCTAGCTGTGGTCAGATGCCTCTGAAATGAACAAAATATTTGCAGATGTTTCAACAAGTGGAGGGGTTGGGCTGAGTCTAGGCCACAGGAAACAACTTCCACACCTTGGGGCTAGTGCAATAAAGGTATCATCACTCACCAGCCCAGGATTCTGTTGGAAACTTGAAAAGGCACTCAAGGTTGGAATGCTGCACGAATCCAGACTTGCCTCAGGAATGCCACAAGTGATCAGAATTAAGTATAGAAATTAATGTGATTTGTAAAAATAGCAGTAAGGATCATGGTTATCTGGGAATCAAATCCTTTAATCACTTTAGACAGAACTAATGAAACTAGAAGAAACCATCACCGATTTTGAGAGTCTCCTTCTAAATTAGTTGGCCTTTGGCTTTTGGAGAGCAAAGTTCAAATTCCAGTTCCTGTCTGACAGGAAAATAAGTCAGACACAAAGTAGATAGATAGTCTTTTAGACTCCAAACTGAAACAGCAGGGCATAAAGGAGATCTGAGTCTTAAAGAACAGTTGTGTTTGGAATTGCTGAATTCATTCGCCTACTGGGGTATTTTTCACTGTGCCTTTTGAGGCTGTCCGCTTTAGATTGATTATATTTGTCTTTGCTGGCAAATCTGTGCAAATGTAAATAAGGAGTTTTATACTTTCTAATGGAAAATTTTGAAATTCTACTATGTTCTGTGCATGTTCTCTTCTGGAGCATGTTAACTCTCCAGCTGTGTAGTGGAAGATGGGGCACATGATTCTTAAGTATCAACTGCTTGATAAGATAGTAATAAGATGCAAAGACACCTTATAAAGCTCAGAACAAGGTACAGCCGTTTATTGGCTTTGTGCCCCAGTCATATTACTACCCGAGCCTATTTTCTCATCTCTAATACGGTAACAATTGGAGGATGGTTTTGGTTTTGGCTCAGAGGGCAAGGAGGAGACTATTTTCTAAAACAATTTTCTGTACGCTTGGCAACATTGGATTTGTTCCATAAAATCCTAAACTTTTAAAGTGAGAAGAACTTATAGTAGCATAGCTGTAGACATTTTACTAATAGAGTTAAGCTTTTTATCACCCCCAAATGAAAGTTTTTTGAAAAATTATAAAGAATAAAAGAAAATGCTGGCACTATTGACTGGGATATTTGGGGGGTAGAGCAAAATTAATTAACCCTAACATTATTAGAGAATTATACATATGTTGCTATTCTAAGTGAATTGCCCTCTCAGAATATTGGAATTCAATATGCAAAGACTAGATGCCAATGCTGGCAGAAAACCCTTTCATCTTTAAAAAAAAAAACAAAAAAACTGTGTATGAGATTTGCTTCAACTCCCTATTATAGAAGTATATCAATAGAGCAAAGAAGAAATCTAAATGGCATCAAGACACCAAATTCCTCATTTTATGGGTGAGGAAACAAATTTAGAGAGGATAATTTATTTTAAAAAATAATAATTATTATTAGAATTACAGGTGCTATTCAAGGCACCAGTCTTGCTTCTGGGCATTCAGCAGTGAACCAAACAGATGTGGTTTCTTGCCTTGAATCATACAGTTAATGGAGGAGCTGGAACCAGAAATAAGTCTGTGGATGTCTAATTAAAAGAGCTTGCATTGATCAAGTACTGACTCTGGACCAGGCCCTAAGTGTTTCACCTACATTAGCTCTTGAAATCTTCACTAACTTATAGTAGGGTGGAATGTGTCTTCCCACCCCTGTCGTCTCCTCCTGTGTGGAGGGAGCTCCATAAATGTAAACATCCTGGCTCCTCTCTCGACATCTGAGTTTGGAAAGAGTAACAGCCCATGAGTAGCCCAGCATCTTCTCTTCTTTAGGACTGAGCTGTCCTGAAGGGAATGTTTGTTCTTCTTTGCTCTTCCAGGCCCAATGATGAACAGGGCAGAAGGAGGCCTTTTTAGGTCTTGTGAGTGGGGAGAGAAGTCTCATACTGGGGTTTTAAATGAGGAAGGTAACTGTCAGATATCAGCTTTCTCATCAATAAAATCTCTGTCTTGTATGTATGCAAGAGAGAAGCATTTCATAAAAATAAGAGTAAGCAAGTGTTTACTGTTGTATTTGAACCATCCCAAACCAGTCAAGTTCTCTCCATTGTGCATATCTGTGCCTCATGTTCTGACCTCACCTGCCACAGCACCCAGGAAATAGTGTCTTATAATATCAATATAACCTTCTGGAATCGTGTGGCCCAAACAGCAGAGCAGCTTGCACAGCAGCCTGGACCTGTTGCAGGTGCTACATAAAATTAACCATCATACCTTCTAAACAGATTTGGTCCAATTTCCTCAATTTCTAAAACTGTGAGTTTGCAGTTGGACTTTTTGGGAGACAGAGTGGCCAGATGATAGGAACTTGGGATTTATAGAATTAGAAGACTTAGATTTGAGTCTACCCTGGGTAAGTCTCTCTAACTTTGAACCTCTGTTTTTCCTCTAGATGACAACACAGATTGCCTTACTGAGCTCACCTGGTTGTTTGAGGCCCAAAGAGGAAAATGAATGTGTAAGTGCTTTGTAAACTGTAAAGAACTATAAAAAATGTTAGTTGTTTTGCAGGCTTAAAGGGCAATCTTTTAAATCCTAGTTCTCATTTTTGCTATGGATTTTAAGCTTAATTTATACAGAGGTGTTTGTATGGTTTGGTGGTTCACAGTGGACTAGAGGGTTCTTATTTAAAGGCTGAGAACCACTCTCCAACTAAGCTCTCCCCTCTTCCAACCAACATTATGTACTTAATTAATGTAATTAACAAATAAAAACCTCTCTTCCATTGCTGTCTAAATTTTTACCATTAGTCTTTTGCATTACATAATGCCTCTCTCAGTGACTCCCTTTGAATTTTGAGCAGGTTTGTAAAATACTTGCCCAGTAAGAAGAAGCAGCAGTACACATAAGAATTGGAGTAGAATTGGGAAGGATAAAAGAAAGGCTGCAGGCAGGTGAAAGGCACAGAAGAGTCTGGGCTATAAATTTCAACCAAAAGTACTGATAAGGAAACACGAGGGAGCAGAAGGTCACCAGGAGCAAAGGGAACATGGTTTCAAAGTGACACCTTTAACACAAATTGTTTTAAGGCTTGCTGCCTCTGATCAATCTACCATATCTCAACCTGGAAGTCAGAAGAAACAGATTCCAATCCTGCCTCAGTGACCCTCTAGCTGGGTATGTAACTTTGCCTGCTGGGGTCTCATTGTCATTATCTGTAAAATGAAAGTTTTAGACAAATATTCTTTAAAGCCATTTCTACAACAAATATTCTATAATTCTAGCAAAGAGCCCATAAGTTTCCTCCTCTTTCAACATTTAAGTCTTATCTTCCTCCAGGGGAAAAATTATCTTAGAAATGTGATAAGAAGTAGGGATATGTATGTGTTTGTGTGTGTGTGTGTAGACACCAATGGTAAAGTTACATCAGAACATCATAAGCCAGAGAGAAGCATTTCATAAAAAATAAAAACAAAGAGTAATTAAGCAATTGTACACTATCATACTTGAACAATTTCTCTTATAAGCAAAGGAACTTCCCAAGAAGTTGTTCCAATTATACTTGTATTCAGACATGAACACAGTCCAGTTAAAAAACTGTTGAGCCTTACAAACAATACTTGGAATATTAAAGAAAACACACCAGCATTTAAAGCAGGCCACCAGTGTAAAAACATAGTCACTAAGAGAACAAATGAATAAAATATGTACAATAGTTGTTAAATTCTCAAAACAATACGTTTTTCTCCTGAGTATAGAGGACAAACTCTCCATGTTTTTCTGCATGGTGATAATTCTGTTCACTGCATAGTAGGTTTAAGCAAAAGGAATTACAGAAAGAGGCCAGCTATATGACCTCAAGCATTAAAAACAAAATGGTTTAGGAAGGGAGATTCACTGATTCAGTATCAATCATTATGAGAATCTGGTGGAATCAAAGGCATTCCTGTGTCTTTCATGTACTTTAATAAACTATTAATAACTTAGGCTTCTATTAAATACAATTCTACTCTCAGAACCAACAAAAAGATAGCAATACTATTGTCATTTTTCTAGTTTATATAGATGACCTATCTCAAGCACTCTTTTCTGTTAAACCTGACTATGTCTTCCAGAACTAAGGACAGCAAGCATTACTAGAAGGCTAGAGACAGGAGACCGGAGAAAATTAAGGAGTCTGGGGAGGGAAGATAGTACACAAGAAAGACCTTGATCTTTTAACTGAGACTTGGGCTCAAACCCTGGTTCCACTAAGTCTAAGCACTTAACTTCTCCAGGTTTGATTTTTCTCTTCTGTAAAATGGGGCTAATATCTGCCTTGCAGTTGTGAGAAATAATAATACCACATGCGAAGCACCTAACAGGTACTCAGTACACAGGAGATGTTACCATGGTTCCTTTGTAAATTATGTCTCAGTAGAGCAAATAACTCTGTCCTCCCTGTTTTAAATTTGAAAGCATGTTCCTCCCAGGTCTTAACTCCTATGAAACTACGCTGTTTCAGAAAAGTTTTGTAGTTTCCTTGAAACTACCTGGGAAAATAATAATGGTCTTCAGAATAGAATCTACCTTCTGATATTAAAAAAAAAGGAAAAAGAAGGGGAAAAAAGGAGGAGGAAGGAAAGGAGGAGAAGGATTAAAAAAAAAAAAACTGTAAGAAATCAAAAGAAGAAAATTAGCAGAAGCAAAAATGAAAAGGAAAGAGGAGACCCAGGTCTTGCACTGGCATTTAGCCATATTCAAAGGTTACTTAAGTCCTCTGAATGGTTTTCATGAAAATTCCAAGGCTTCTCTTGCTTGACTCACCCAATCATAATAGTCCTTTGAGTTGAGATACTTTTTTCCTAGATTTTTTCCAGACTGTCTATTTCTATTCATCCTTTAAGGTTCTTACTGAATCTCACTGGGGGTCCAACATATGTAAAGTACACATCCTACTAGGTGCTTTATTTGAGTTACCTCATTTACAAGGGACAGTAGACTTGAAAGGTGGGTAGTATCACTGCTTTATACAAGGCAGCAATGAGAAATTGTCACCTAGCCAGAAAAAGAGTCAAGCCAGGAATGGATCCCAGGACTGTAAGATCCAAAAACCTTCATTTTGTTCCTTTCCATCACAATGTGCATACCCCTGATCCTCTTCATCAGAATTAATGGGCCCTTCCTCCCCTCTTTCAGCACTTGGCTTATCCTTTTATCATTGCAATTATTTCACTCCATTTTGTGTTTTAATTTATTATTTTAATTCTCTCTTCTGCCAGTTCTATTCCATTTATCAAACATTTGTTGAGCATCATCTATGGGTAAAATACTGGATTATATCCAGGCTCTAAGAAGACTAAATTTTTGTTTTGTTTTGGTTTCGTATTATTATTACCTTGTTTTTTGAATTGTGGTTAAAAACACATAACATAAAATTTACCATCTTAACCATTTTAAAATGTACAGTTCAGTAGTGTTAACTATACTTACTTTGTTGTGCACCTGTAAATTATCTTATTAATATCTGTAATCCCCATAGAGCCTAGCAGGTATTTGCTGGATGTCAGGACTTTGTCACCCAATCCCCAAACTGCCAATCCCCAAATCTCATTGTTCCTGAGTCCATTGTGCCCAAAGAAATCCTAGGTAGCCCTGTTGGCAAGGATAGAGTTAATATTTCTAAGACAAATTCTTTTAAATACTTCCTACCTAAGAGCTGTCATACATCCCAGGTCTCTAATTTTATTTCCTCATTTTCAAAATAGGTTATAAATTCACATGGTTCAAAATTCAACAAGTATGAAAGTGTCCAGGAAGAATTCTCCAACTCACTCCCCAGCCATCCAATTTCCCTCCCTGGTGGCAACCTTTATTATCCTTATTATTTTTTGCATATACAAGAAAAAACACACGCTCACACAAACATTTCCTCTGTCCTACCTTGTACACAAACTGTAGCA
Source organism: Phocoena phocoena (assembly GCF_963924675.1). Lineage (NCBI taxonomy): Eukaryota > Metazoa > Chordata > Mammalia > Artiodactyla > Phocoenidae > Phocoena > Phocoena phocoena. The sequence goes on along the minus strand of NC_089222.1, from coordinate 38,240,347 downwards.
TATTATTCACACTTGCTTTTTTCCACTTAATATATCTTGAAAGTCATTCCATTTAGTACATTCAGTTTTTACATTTTATGGTCCTATATAATATATTAATAAATTCCCTCTTGATCAACATTTAAGCGTTTTGGGGGGGGCAGTCTTTTGCTAGTAAAACATGACTGCAATGAACAGCATCTACCTACATCATTTTGCAAATGTGCAAGGATATCTGTCAGATAAATTTCTAGGCTTGGAATTACTTGGTCAAGATGTGTACATTTGTGGTTTTAGCAGACATTGCTGGAAATTTTTACATTGCCGCTTCCCCGCTCCACTCCCCAGCAGTTGAGAATTGTTGCAGTATAATGACAGATGTTACTTACTGACAATGGCAGTGCTTGTTCCCCATGTTAACAGTGTGGAAGCAGAAAAGATAGAATCATCATACCCCCCAGCTACTTTGGTCAGTATTTCTGATTTATGAAAGAGAAAATCCGCTTGACCAGGCTTGTTGTGTCCAGCCAAGCCTCAAGGTCTCCCAGAGTCACTAGCCCGGGGTTATTTACCAGCCTTGGGTCGCATGCTCAACTAGAATTCAGTCTTGTGGCTCAGGGTCAGCCTGATGAGCCCGGGGCTGCCTCTCCAGCAGGGGTTATGGACAGAGCAGGATTCCTTCAGAAGGAGCCTCAGCAGGCAGATACTGGGATTAGGACATCTATAGGGTGACTGTAATCCCAGTTTTCCCAGGATGGTCCCAAGTTAGGTCTGTGGTCTGGCATCATTACCAGCCGTGCTCCCTTTCATGCTCAAAAATGTCCCAATTTGGACTCTAACTTACTAATATTACATAAGGTAGGGCAGTGCTATTCATATTGTGGTGTAAGGAGCCCTGGGGTTTGTAAAGGTGCCTGGGGAGAGACTTTCAGAGGGAAAAGGAGACACCAAGCAGGTGGGATTTGGGACGCATTGCCACTGTCTAATGTGACTAAGAGTTTAAGCTTATAATAACTAAGCACATTCTACCTGAGTTAGATGGTTCTCAGAACTTTTAAATCATTCGTCCCCTTTCTACTGACACATGTGTACTATTGGGCATTTTCTCCACCAGAATAGATCATTGAAAACCTCTTGAGGCAGTAATCCCTTGACCTTCACAGATATAATATCTGCACTTACCTAGTCATTTGACAGTACAGATGGGGCCCAGCCTTAAACTAATGGATCACTTGTGGCTCTTAACAGGGGCTTCCTCAGCAGTATTTTCACCCCATGCAGAGTCAGAACATGGAGTCTGGTCTAGGTGAGAGAATGGGCAAGAATGACATCTTGAGTTCAGTTCAAAGATGCTGCACGTTGATTTATTTCCAAAGCATCGTGTAGGCAGTGCAAAGCATAGACATGAGGTAAGGCAGATGCAGCTGTCCATTGCCTCCTTTGTTTTTCACAGAGACATCATAAATTTGGTGGTCTTGGCAGCCTGAAGAGAGTGGGATGTCTGGGAGGTCAGGGGAGCCCAGAAGTGTGGACTCACTATCTTTCATACCTCCACACACATTAGCAACCAGAAAAAAATTATGCTACCATATAAGGCAAAAATGTAGTTACTCACTAAGCTGTTTCATTCAGGCTAATGTCCAGATTCCAGACCTTGAAATGCTTGCTGTGCCCAGCCTGGGGCAGTCACTCCTTATCTACACCTGGGCGGCAGGGTGTAGGAGTTTTCCACTTATTTTGTAGGCGGGCCTGGCCTTGGTCTACCACAAACATATTTAGCCTTTAAGTTCTCAAACAAACTCTTGGCCTTCTCCTGAATTAACACAGGCTAAAGGACATCTGTGTTGATTCTGATCCTCTATCTCCGTGGGCAAGGCTTTCCATTTTGTTAATCACTGTGCCTCATCTCTTGCTGATTACTCTTGATTGCAAAAGCCCAGCTCTTCAATTGCTGCCTGATTCTCTTTGTCCTTCAGAACTATTCCTTCTGGGAAGCAACTCAGCCCTTGTACACATGCAACTCTCATCATTTTCTCATTTAAAATGTTTATTCTCTCCACTTTGGTTTCCATCACAGCCATATGTGTCTTCTTACCAGCTCTTCCAACGGTCCCATGGCCTTTGTACTTTCTGGACAAAACAGAGTCAAGAGGGTTCATAAAGTACCCCCATATATAGGCACGAGCACAGCAAACATGGCAGTGACTAAAAGATGGCCACTGACAACTGGTAATGTCATTAGTCTGTACCACGCTGGACAGATGAAATTTTCCTGTGGAGCATAGTTTTGTTTAAATCTATGAAAGTACATTGGTTTAAGATTCTTAAAGTAGTTTCCTTTCCTCTTTCTCCCTGTTTCACTTCTTTTCTTCCCTTTCTCAACCTCTCAACCAAAGAAAGTTTAAGATAAATTTGTAGAGTCCAAAGAAGCTGATTATGGCTTGAATGACAGAAGGAAAATGGGTAGAATGGCCAGTGAAAACAGGGAGGCTGCAAAAGTAAAAAGGGAAGAAGGGTGGAGCAGATCACTGCTAACTTGAATCTCCTAGATGTCCATAAAGTTAGAATTTAATTTGTATCAGTTTGTAAAAACAAACAGAAGTCCAGCTCCACCCTGCCAGCCCCTCCCAGCAGGGGAGGATTATATTACAGGAGGGATTATACTGAGAGAAGATTATATTTTCCACACACCAATATTAGGGTTGGCTTTCTGACTTGCTTTGACTAATGTGAGTAGAAGGGACATGTGACACTTCTAGCAGAGCTTTCAAAGCTATTGCATGGTTCTGCCACTGCTTTTCTCTCTGCTGTAAAATGACCAGTGTGTCACAGGTAGGGATTACTCCTTCAGTCCAAGCCCCGAAATAAAGATGACGTGGAACAGAACATGAATGAGAAATTAAATCAGAAAACAACGTTCGTCGTTGTAAACCACTAAAATATCAAGATCATGTGTTATTGCACCATAATGTAGCTTGACCTGACTGATAAGACATTCATTCCAGAAGCCAGAGAGAGCAGTAGTAGGGATGTGTGGGAGGGGAAATACAAGTCAAGTAGATTGTGGCACAACGAGACAGGAAATTTAGGTGCCAGTCAGATATCAAGAAAACCTCCAGTGGGAACAATATAGGCTCTGACAGGAAAATCCAGGATCAGAGGTGCCAAATGGAGCAAACCTGCACGATGACTTTCCTTCAGGAGATAGGAGGGGAGAAAAAGGACACAAAATTCAGAATGCACAAAAGAGCAAAAGTCCCTTAGTTGTCTGTAGAGTAGAAATGAAATCGTCTTTTGGGGATAGGACTAAGAAACTTCAAGCCCTTTCTTTCCTCTGGGCCAAGTTTGACTGCCTGTGGTATGAATGAAAGCCCCAGGTGGAATTTTTAATATATCCCACACAATCTCCATGAGGTAGGGTACCATTTCAGAGAGGACATGGGAGCTGTAGTAGCTCAGGTCCAGCCTACTGCCTGGGCCCAATTCCTATGGTTAGATGCAAACTGTGGAGGCGGCAGGGGTCCCAGGCCCTGGATTGGTATATAGCTTTTTAAGGCAGTTTTTTACTTTTCTATATTCTTCATTTCATCTGGGTTTTGGATCCAATTGATCTTGAAAGCCAGGATTCTAATTTTCTCTCTGGAGCTGAGAGAAGTTGTGTTTAGAGATGAGTTTTTCCCCATAGGTTGAGGATTGTTGTATGAGATCATCATTGTTGTATGCATTGTTAACACTGTTGCCAAGATGGATAACTCTTGCCTGTACCAGGTACAGAGTACGAGGTCACAGTCACACATACAGCCTAGGTCTCTGGGTGGCAGGAGGGCAATGGTTCTCTCGAAGTATGGTTCTCAGAGCATCAGCATTACCTGGAAACTTGTTGGAATGCAAATTCTTGGGCCTCATCCAACACCTACTGAGTTTAAGACTCTGGGAGTGGGGCCCAGCAATTTGTGCTTTAACAAACCCTCCAGGGGATTCTGATGCACACTTAAATTTGAGAACCACTGCGTTAGGGGCATCAGTCTGAATAACAAACGTGTCTCTTTCTCAAGGCAAGTCTTAGTGCCCCCAGGCTTAGAGTCAGGGATCAACTCCACACCCTCCTCTGAGCTTATTAAATGATCATCCACTCCAGGTTGCCAGCAGGGCTCACTATCTTCATAATGCATCTCAAAGTGGAGGAGGTGATGGATAGGGTTGAGGCCTCCTTGCAGTGCTTAGCTGGCCCCTCTTGGGCCGATCCAGCTTGAGTCTAGGTCATCTTTGGGAGCCATAGGCAAATATAACTTTCACTAATCTCTTGTCTCCCTTCACATAACGTCCATGTAAGACTAAAGAGGCCGCTGATGAAATCCACCCTGTGAGGTCAATATTATCTCCATTTCCTCACAAGAAAACAGTGCTGTGGAAACTTAAATAACTTGCCACAATCATAAGGTTAGTAAGTGATAGAGTTGGGATTTAAATCCAGTCAAACATCAGAATAAACTGGGAAATCGTTTGGAACATTCCCAGATGAACACTTAGAATCCTGCTCTGAAAAATACTATCTACATTGACTTAACAGCAAATGTCAAAAGTGTCCTCCTCTTGTATTAACCTGCCATCACCAGTCATTTGCTTTCCAAAATGAAGCAGTTGACTCAAACATTAATAAATGAAGATATAATTCTAACTTCAAGATAGATGTATTGTTATTTCTCTTACACTATTTGCTCTGTAAAATTTCCTCCAAACTTAAGGGCAAGAGATGCCGACCTCCCTTGAACTCCAAGCTCTACATAGCTCCCCTGGGATGCCTAATAGGCACCTCACGCTGAACACGCACAAACAGAACTCTTCATTCCTCTTCCCCAAACTCTTCCTCCGCTGGTCCTCCCTGTCTCAGGAAACACACCATAGTGGTCAAGCCGAAATTTTAAGAGCCATTTTCTGCTCCTCTCTTTCCCCTTTCTCCTTTATCTATCTACCTCATCAGCACATCCTGGTAGTTCTACTTCCAAAATGTATTTTAAATCTATACACTTTTCCATCACTACTGCTACCACCTAGTCCAAGCCACCTGGACTACTGATTCACCTCCCAATTAGACTTCCTGTATTTACCATCCCACCTCCTAAAATCTGTTTTCCACACATATTCTGAGTAAGCTTTTAAAAGTATACTGGCTCTTGTCACCCTTAAGTGTAAGCCCTCCAGAGGTCTCCCATGGCATTTAAAATAAAATCCAAATTCCTTCCCATGGCCCACAAAGGCCCCACAGGATCCAGCCCCTGATGATTCCCTGACCTTACCTCCTCCACATTCACCCTTGCTCACCTCTCCTCTGCCCCTCTGGCTGCCTTTCTTTTCTTCAGCAAGACAGCCTCTGGGGCTCATTGCTGCCACAGGGTAGCAATGCTGTTCCCTCTACCTGCAGACTTCTTTCTTGGGACCTTGAATTGACAGTCCAGGATATCAGCTTTTAGCTCTCAGAGCAAATGTCATTTCCTAATAAAAACCTTCCCTAATGATCCTATTTAAAGCAGTGCATCTCTACCCCATCATAGTACCCATTTACTGCTTTCACAGTGAGGGAATCAGAATATGCACCTCTAAATACACTGCTTAGGCCATATTTATTATATTGAGCTGAAGGCAATTGAAAAACAGCAGATGCAAGAAGGGCTCTCTGCCCTTCCCCATTTCTACCTAAAAGCAGGGCATAAATTTCCAGTGAAAAAGATGCCATCCTGGTACCAGAAAGAACAAAACATTCTTATCTGGAGATGAGGAGTTGATACCAAGATGAATCTTCACAAACAAGTCTTATTAAAATAACCCGTCCCTTCCATTAGGTACCCCCATATATTTCCTAGTCACTTCCCCACAATTTACCACGCCTAGAAGCCCAAACCCCTTTCCTTTCTCTAGTTACTTCTCCACAATTTATCACCCTTTGTTAAAACAGTATATAGGCCCCCAAGTCTAACTGCTTCTTTAGGGTTTTCACCTCTTTCCTATGAAGCCTCTGTGCCATCTGAAATTATTAACATCAGATAAAATGTATATGTTAATAATTTCTGCTGTTTAATCTGTCATTTGTCAGCTTAATTCGCAGGTCCTAGCGATAGATTGTAAGAAAGTAGAGGAAAAGTTTTTCCTCCCCTGTGATAGCACTTACCTATCAAAATTTATATTGCTTTTTCTTTTATTTACTATTCTGTTTAATGTCATCCCCCTAAAATGTAAGCTCAATGAAGGTAAGAAATTATTTGTTCTGTTTACCACCATATCTATAGGCCTAGCACGTAGTCGTTGCTCAATAAATATTTGTTGAACAACTGAATTTGTACAAAGGGGATATAGTTTAAGCCCCAAGGAGAGTGACGTATTTGAGAGAGAATATTGATGGAAAAACCCCACTAACTGACCACAATTGATAGAACTCTTTGTTTCAGGTCCTGAGCACAAGCCAAGCTACCACCTTAATGGAGCATTGACTAAATGCTCAGGCAACAGATCTTCTAGTTTAAAGAGAAAGGCAAGCATAATGTGTGAAATAAAAATTTCACTCATGGACTTGACAGAATATTGAATAGGAGAATAGAGAAAACCAAAATTAAAAAAAGTAATAAAGTTAGCACCCTCTCAGTGACCCATGGGAAAATATCACCCAGTTTAATACAGAGGAGAGAGGTTACACCAGGAAGTTCTAGGCAGACAAGAAGAACGGCCAAGTTGCATCCTTTTGAAATGCCTGACTTTGAGGACAAATTTAATTAAAATAAGAAGTAGTACATGATTTGAAGTTAGGATCAAAGACCACTCACTGCACAGAACAGAAAAGGGAAACAAGAGTGCAAGTAAAATTTTCTTTTGAGCCATGCAGACTGATAGATGTCTCAAGAGACTGGAAAAGATCTACTGCTTTTAAAGAGTTTCAGTGTTTTCTCTTGTGGCTTCTTTCCCAGAGAGGAGTTAATCCTGACAACTACACTGCTGTCTTATGCCTCTTCATTCTGCCATTCTCCATGGGGCACCTGCCCTCCAAATTCTACCTTGTATGGAGAGGAAAGTAGACAGTATTTTTTGGAAGTATGGTTTTCACAGTTCCACCTTGAATCATGGCATTTCTATTCTATTCTATTCTATTCTATTCTATTCTATTCTATTCTATTCTATTCTATTCTATTCTATATTATTTCATACTACATTATTTCATATTATACTAAGCTAGCGTTTGCTCTTGAATGAAGTCGTGGATCTTTAATCAGAATGTTGCCAGCTCCAATGTCATAAAAATTGTAATATGTACTATGTTTGGCCTAGATGGGCTTCCACCTCTGTTTTGTTTTTTATATTTTTTTCTCCCATCTGTCTAGAACTTGAAAACACACACACACACACACACACACACACACACACACACACACAAGACAGAGAGAGAGAGAAAGGAAGACAAGTGTGAAGATTTGAAGGGAGGCAAAGTGAACAGCCAGGAAAGAGCATTGTAAGACATACAGTAAGAATCTAAAAGTAGAACAAATAAATATCAAAGAACAAAAGCCTGATTTTAAAAAGCAATTTTAGCATAGAATCCTGGGAAGAGAAAAGGGATGGGGCAGCAGGGGGGATGTGGTCAGGGAGAGACAGCAGGAAAGAGAGTCAGAGAGAGACAGAAAAAAAGAGGAGACAGAGAGAAATGAGACAGTAAACCGTATTCTGTTCAACAGTGGATTCAAACTAACTCAAGTTTGAAGCAGGGGCATTTGCTGAGTTGACAGTGATAGCAGCCCTCCAAAAAAACAGTGGGTTTGCCCAGGTACATCACAGTCTCTGATGGCCCATGATGGCCTCTTCAGGTTTCATGTGCCTCCTGACCCTTTGCGTGAAGAGCCTGCTGTGGCTGATCTGATGTGTTGCTACTAGAATAAGAAATTAATAGAAATTTAGGTAGTGTATTATGTTACAGTGGTATGTCTCCTCCTGTGATCACTAGTTTATTAGCCAAGAAGTACCTATAAAGTTTTTGTGTAGGGAAATACCGAAGCAGAAAAGGAACTGATTTTTTTAAAACATGAACTTCTTAAAATATAAAGTATGTTACACACACACACACACACCTTCTTTTATATACTGAAAGCGTCATAAAATGATGTAAATATAGAGACTGTTCTAAATAATCATTTCTGGGGCTTCCCTGGTGGTGCAGTGGTTGAGAGTCTGCCTGCCGATGCAGGGGACACGGGTTCGTGCCCCAGGCCGGGAAGATCCCACATGCCGCCGAGCGGCTGGACCCATGAGCCATGGCCGCTGAGCCTGTGCGTCCGGAGCCTGTGCTCCGCAACGGGAGAGGCCACGGCAGTGAGAGGCCCGCGTACCGCAAAAAAAAATAATAATAAACAATCATTTCTGCTTTAAGCTAGTATAGGAAATAAGTTTTTGTGATTCTTTCGAAAAATTGGTTTTTAAAAAAGGAATGACACAAGGGAAATTATAACTGGAAAATTATGCAAAAAAATAAATCTGATGAGAAGTTCTCCCCTTGTCAGAATAGGCCTGGGATAAGAGGAAATGAATTTGAAGAGATTTTTAATTGCATCATCTCTTTCTCTCTAATCCATTTGCACATCATTTGATGTCACTAATGTCAGTTTATTAGCAGTGTGGTGGAATTAGTATCAAACAGCCCTATATTCAAATTCCAGTTCTAGTAGGCCCTTGCTTGGTGAGTCACATAATCTCTCCGAGGCAAGCTTTTTTCATCTATAAAATGGGGACCATAGGATTGTGGTAAGGATAGTATAAGATAATATATATAAAAAATCTGGCACAATGTGCAGTGCACAGTCCTAGTAATTATTACTAATTACATTCATTTGATAAATATTTATTGTGTGCCTTCGGTATGGTAGGCATTGTTCTAGGTGCTAGGGGTAGGATTCGGGGCTGCCTGTGGGATTATACAAATTGTGTACAAAGCAAATCCACAGGCCACCATTTACCTCATTAACCAAAGGAACAGTGTACCTGTGAGCTAGGAATATACAACCTTGGGAGCCATACTTTGTTGCCCTAACAGTGGAAAATAAAATGGGTAAATCTTACACTCTCATAAAAGGAATAATATTTATTATTATGGCTTCACATTTTATAAAATCCCTATTGTTCACCATAAGAGTAGCTATTTAGTAAGCCAATAAGTGCTATTTAAGCCATTACCAAATATTCAGTGCTATGCTAGGTGGAGTAGGCAATGTAGAAGTAATAGGGTTTGCCTTATTTCTCAATTAAGCAGTTTCAACTCCAGTTGAGGAGTCAAGATACACAAAATGGGGACAAAATATATTTAAGTGCTAATTTGCATGGTGTAATTAAGTAAGGCAGATCTTACTTTGCTTGGGAGTATAGGACGTAAAAATGACTATGCGAGCTGAAGCCGTGCCAAGTGATCTTCATAATCAATAGGAAATATTATGATTATTCCAAGACCTTTAAAATTGTTTGTGAAAACATTAAAACTCCTCTTAAGGCCAGTTATAAGTGTATAGGGAGAAGAAAAAAGTAGTAAACACAGATATTCAGTAAACTATAATTTAAAGCATTAGAAACATTGAGGATTAAAGTATTTTACTTCCTTGTAAAAAACATACCGAGAGTAGTTTCAGCAGTACTTACTGTCTTATCGTACAACTTACAATACATCTTTTCCTTGCTTTGGCAAAATTGTCATATTTCTTTCTAAGTCTGGATCAGCTTCCAACATTTTATCCTTTGCATGTTCAATGTTGTGACATGTCTCCAAGAGCTTCCTTAATATGAAGTATTTTACTGGATTCACTTCCTCTGGGACATCGTCATCCTTTTCATCACAACCACTTTCCTCTTTAATGTCATTAGTTTGCCTTCACTAAGTGCTGCTTGCTGCATACGTAGAGGGACTCACACTGGAGCAGTGACAACATTGCCACAGTCAGCTATTTCTTCTATAGCCCCAGTCCCCATTCGGATTTCAATTCCAGCTTTATCTCTTTTTGTACTTTGCTGTGCTTTCATCGTTGTTGGTCAATTCATCCTTTTGATTGACCATTTCTGTACAATGTCACGGAGGTTTATCTCTGGGAGACAAGGAAGCGGTGCAACTGCACACTTTGCTATCTGTGTGATAGCAAACAGATCTGGGTGAACTGAATAACAGATGTGAGGTGACCATACAGACTTTGGAGGAAGTGATGCGATTAGTCACGGATCATGATGCGCATCTGTTATTTACATAGTGATTTGTGTGCTGAAGTGCTAGGAGCGAAGTTTGTACTTTATGCAGTTACTCACAGTTAATATACCACGTAGCATGCTAACTAAAATGAACTGTGTTATTGGGGCCCTGGTGTTATGTAATTAAAGTGTGGTACTGAAACTCACGCATGTCAGAACCATGTAGAGGACTGCCTATTCTACATCATCTTTGTTAGTTTTTAGCATATATTAATGGAAAAATATGTGCTCATGATAGAAAGCTATCTCATGTGTTATAACTGAACTGGATTAAACATGGAAGGATAATAAGGGCAATACATCAAAGTGAAGTGTTAAACATGTACCTTAACATAACATAAATAAAGCTAATAAAAACCTCTACTAAATCACAGATTAGTACACCTAGTACGGAGCAGTATGGCACTAGAGGCCAGAGTTCAGTGGCTTCTGGTGTTTCTCACACTCTATTCCATCTTTCTTTCCCTTCTATTTTTGCCTTTTTGTTTTTCTTTTCTTCCAGTGAAGCTCAGATACAATTAAATGTAATATATTTTATTAAAAATAGCAACACAGAACCTAATTTGTATAAAAATATGCCTCTATCTCCCGTCTCCTTTTTTACCCTTCTAATCTATCCTTCTATCTGAGTATAAGCACCCAGATGATGTTTTTCTTTTTTTTTTTTTTTTAATTTTTATTTATTTATTTATGGCTGTGTTGGCTCTTCGTTTCTGTGCGAGGCTTTCTCCAGTTGCGGCAAGTGGGGGCCACTCCTCATCGCGGTGCGCGGGCCTCTCACTATCGCGGCCTCTCTTGTTGCGGAGCACAGGCTCCAGACGCGCAGGTTCAGTAATTATGGCTCATGGGGCTAGTTGCTCCACGGTATGGGGGATCTTCCCAGACCAGGGCTCGAACCCATGTCCCCTGCATTGGCAGGCAGATTCTCAACCACTGCGCCACCAGGGAAGCCCCAGATGATGTTTTTCTGCTCATAATAATGATGATCTCATTATGAACTAGTGGGAAGTGAGATGATTTTTTTCATGTTCATATTTGTACTGTGTTCATTGTTTGAATTCTTCATGACAAGCATTGATGAACATGTTAATGTTTATGAAAGCAGCAGTGATTTTCCTGAAAATCAAAACAATAAAATTTGAAAGCATTTTAAAAATAATTGAAGGAGGGACTTCCCCAGCAGTCCAGTGGTTAAGACTCTGCCTTCCAGTGCAGGAGGTGCAGGTTTGAACCCTGGTCGAGGAGCTGAGATCCCACATGCTGCAGGGTGTGGCCAAAAACTAAAATAAATAAAATAATTGGAGGAAATCTTTTAGAATTTTCCTAATTGACCAAGCAAATTTCCTCAGAATTTTTCTGAGGAAGGCACAATTTGGCATTTTGAATGGGAAAATAGCTCCTTGATCTTTTCCTCTCCACTCATTTTATGAGCTTGATTATTCTTAAAAGGAACTGACAATAGCCATGGGTCTTCCTATAAAACAATCAACTTCTTATTCTTTTTTTTTTTTTTTTTTTTTTTTTTTTATGTGGTACGCGGGCCTCTCACTGTTGTGGCCTCTCCCGTTGCGGAGCACAGGCTCCGGATGCGCAGGCTCAGTGGCCATGGCTCACGGGCCCAGCCGCTCCGCCGCATGTGGGATCTTCCCGGACCAGGACACGAACCCGTGTCCCTTGCATCGGCAGGCAGACTCTCAACCACTGTGCCACCAGGGAAGCCCCAACTTCTTATTCTTTAAATTAACCCTCACTCTCTGCTCTGCTAAAAGTAATTCCTCTACTTTGAAGAACAATTTTTTTGTTGTTGATGAAATTGTAAGCTCCATGGGCGCTTACAACCATATCTTCTTCATTCTTGCACATAGGCACTGAATAAACATTTGTGGGTATAAAATTTAAAAAATTTTTTTCTTAAAATATAAAATTAATGCTTTGCTATGTTAAGAGTAAAGAGCTAGTTTAAAAGTCTGCCTGAAATTTTGGTTTGTTTTGTTTTCAAACTCAGAGCTTTCAAGTTCAGGACTATCAGCCTTCCTAGACTATACAGAGAGGCTGCAGATTCTAGGAAAACACTCAGGTTTACATTCAAATATTAAGTAATCATCAATAGTAAGTGAAAATGGGAGAGAAGACATCCAAGTCTAAGTTTTGTATTCCTTTAAATTTTGCTTCAAATAACACTTTCTTATAGTAAAACATATTAGTGTTTATTACACTGATGTAGAATAGCTGCATGCTTCTAGCAAGCTATTTTTTCCCAAACCCTAGTTGACAAATGGGCTTTGTGCTTTTTTCCTTGATTGAACAGATCAATTAAAAAAAGAAAAAAGGACAAACACCTAGTTACACTGTACTCTCAGCCTTGCTATGGATATAATCAGGGTCAAGTTTTTTGACCTGTTTCTCTTCTTTACATTACCTCCTGGGGAATTCCCTGGTGGCCTAATGATTAGGATTCTGGGCTTTCACTGCTGTGGCCAAATAACAAACAAACAAACAAACAAAACAAATACATTACCTCCTGGGAGTTCTGCTTCTCTATTAGCCTCAGTTTCTATTGTTACAAAGAGTAGTTCCAAACCTCTCTCCTGTCCTACCCTGTTACCCCCAAAGCCTCTTTAATTTTATATTTCTAGTTGTTTATATGTCTCATGATCCCCTAAGAGTTAGTATCTTGATAGAATTTTCTCCCATCTTAGTCACCAAGGCCACTCCCAAAATGGCCTCCAACTCCGAAACTTGAGAGTACCTCACAACAGTTTTTCTCCTCTGGTTGTTCTAATTTGCATCAATCCATTCTTTTCTCTTTGTGATACTTACTTTCCTTCATTTCCACCACTGCTGACTGAATCCTAATCCCCTTTATCCCTGGATTGTCCACAGCCTCCACCCAGAGCTCCTGACCCCAATCCATTCTGCACTCGGCAGGCAGAGCAGACTCTCAGCCACCCTTTTCATCTTTGTTCTGCCCATTGGAATCTATAGCAAGTCCCTAAAATTAACTGTATTTTATCAGCTTCCATTTAAGAACTTCCATTATTTACCTCCTTTTCTTATCAAATTATGCTACTTTCTTGTTAAGAACTGAGAATTTATAATCAAATTATGTTGCTTCCCTGTGGGAAACCTCATTTCACTCCAGACTCCTTACCAAGGCCTAATAAGTGTCTGCCTATCTTTCTGACCTTGTTTCCTACCGCACTTGCCACAGCGCACTCTGCTTTAGTTCACTCGCTCCTTCCTGCCCAAAGCCCTTTGCACTAGCTTTTCCCTCTGACTTGAAAGCTCTCTGCCCAGGTTATTGCGTGACTGGCTTCTTCTCATCATTTGGGACTCAGTGCAGCTGCTATCTCCTCAGAGAAGTCTTCCCTGACCATCCTCTCTAATGTGCATTCATAGCTGCTACTGTCACATCTCTTAGTTTTATTTTATTCATATTTATATTATTTTTTACTTGTTTATTACCTGTCTGTGCCACTGGACAAAACGGTCCACAAGAAACCAAACCTTGGCTCTCTTGTTTGCTGCTGTATCTACAGGGCCTAGACAAGTGCCTAGCACACAGTTAGAGCTCAAGAAATATTTTTTGAGTGAATGATAGTGACATGATTTTTACTCCCTGATTAAGTCAAGCCATACTCTGTGCTGTATTGCATGTACATTAACAAATTATTAATCATGTGTTTTCTTTATTCTATTCCCCTCTACTGAATTCGCCTTACTATTTATTCCTCCTTATGAATTTGTATTAATCACTTCCTTCAAGATTTAGCACAAATGCAAAACCCTTCTCAAATTCTTCCTGCCATGAGCATTCTATTACTTCTCCCCCACAGATTCACCACATCATTTTCATGATATTATCTTGTGCTTTAAAAAAAAATCAGTGTTGCTTTATAACTATAATTTTTTTTTTGAAGTCATCTAAAATTGTTTGCTTACTGAGAGAAGGTGTAGTTAAGTGATGGAAGTTTTGGACTGGGAGTCCTGGAGAACAATTCCAGACTTTGAACAGACCATTTCCCACATCTGTAAAATGGAAGAGTTAATCTAGACCAGAGGTTGCAAAATGGTAGCCCACAGGTTGAATAAGGCCCACAGATGTGTTTCATCTGGTCTTAGGAAAATTCAAAATAGTTGGCAATGCTTAAAAATTGGGAAGTTTTTGGAAAGCTTGGAATTCTACCCTCTCTGAAAAAAAAAATCGACAGATCGGGCAACCAGAAGCCTATATTTCTGCATGGCAGCAAATCCATCGAGAAGCAAAGTAACTGTCCCTTAACACAGGGCAGGAACTCTCTGATGTGACATGGTACCCTAGTGACCTGGGCACTTCACTTGTTTATGCTAACTCTCCGTTAGAGTTTGAATATATAACCCAAAGACTGTATCACCTCTGGGGTCCCTTCTAACTCTATGATGCTTGATAAATATGTCTATCTCTCTACCCAGACTTAAAGTTCTTGAAGGACAGTGCCTGGTTCTTTTTCTTTGCTTATGCAGTTTATAGTGCTGGGCATAAAGCAGATTCCCAGAAGTTTTTTGTTGAGGGACTTCCCTGGCAGTACAGTGGTTAAGACTCCATGCTCCCAATGCAGGGGCCGTGGGTTCAATCCATGGCTGGGGAACTAAGATCCCACATGCTGTGTGGTGTGGGCAAAAAAAAAAAAAAGTTGTTTGTTGAACATTAAATTTAGTTATATACACAAATATGCAATAAAAAAACAGATACTACCTAATGAAAATTTTATTACAAATGTTTGTTTGGCTTTTATAAAGAAAGACATCCTATCAAATGCAATTATAATACTGACACAGAGTTTGTGTGATATGGAAAATTTAACTCTGGACAGATACCAACCAGATGAAGTTTCAATTAGGCAGGAGAAAAGAAATGTAGTCCCTCAGTCTCCTTTCTCTGTATGTAACTCCCACTAATGGTTCATTGTAGTTATGCGGACGTATCAAGAGCAGACTATACTTAAGAGATGGAAAAATATTGCTATTTGCCCTCCCAAGTAACAATCATGTGTTCAACAGCTGGGACTTGCTGAGACCCTCATTTGTTATAATGCCAATTATTACCTTTGCTGTATTCCCACAAAACCACAAAATATTTGGCATGGTACAAGACCACCATATTTAATAAATCCCTTTATTCTTTTTGCAACAATTCGTTAACTTTTGATGGGAACACATCACACTAAAACATTTTCCATGGATTAACAGCAACAGCTAAAAGATTCCACACCGAACTTGGGCTATACTTTGGTACACTGAGGTGAATGGAAGTCTCAGGTCTGTAACTGAGAGCAGATTTAGCATCAGGGTTGTCAAAGACTATAGTCTGAACTCTTCCTTCTCCATTTTTCCATTTTCTACTATAAAGAATACTCATAGATAACATAAATATTTCATTTGAGAAAAGACTACATTCCTCAAAAACTGTCTATGGTAACAAAGGACATAGTTGATACTATGCCTTTCATATTAATACCAGAATAAATATTTTCTATAAACTTTGAATAACCGTAATATTTGAAAAACATTTTAGAAATTTACATTTATTTGGAACATTATATTCTAAAGAATTAAAAGACAAATAAGTTAAGCTAATTAAAAATGTCAGCGCTTAATTTGGACAGTTTTAACCTCTAACTTTTTTATCACGTGTGCAGGGACTGAGCTGGTCTGTTCTTTTATACTATCTATGAAAAAATGGCTTAGTAAATAATGACAGTATAAATAATATCTGAAAGAAAGCATTTACTTGTCAAAGAAAATAATTTGTCTTCTAACACTTGAGATTTCTTTTACTTATAAAACATTCTATTCAAAGTGTAGGCAAGACCAGAACTTCTTAGATACAATAATCATTTTTATCTATTAACTAAAGCTAGGTCTGAACTGCCAGCACTTGTTAGTCATTTTTCTGGTTACTGTATGTACTTGAAAGTAATAAAGCTACATTTCCTTCAAAATGGCCCAGTTGGTCCAGATTAGTGAGTTTTTCTATATGTATTTATATTTGGGTTTGGATAATTTTCATCTTCCATTGATGTCTAAACCATTGCAAATTAAAGAAATCTAGTTGCACCAACAGTGAAAAGTAGAGTAGAAGAAATCTTTCTGCAAGCTGTGTGATTTTAACCCTGCTGAGCCTTAGTTTCCTTGCTTATAAAATGGGGGTGATAATAGTATCTATTTCCTAGAGATATTAAGAGGTTAATAGAGATAAGGCAAGCATTCTCTTAGTAAATAAGGTCCATGTTATCATGATCATTCCTAATATATGTTGAAGATCCTGTGTAATAAATTATGCATCTTCTTTTTTTTGAATTTTATTTTATTTGCATCTTCTAATTTATACTGCATTATTCCCATTTTACAGATAAAGCCACTGAGAGAGAATTAAGAAACAGATCACACATGTTGAAGAACATCCTCCTAACGGCTTCTGCTTGTAAACTAGCTGTGAACAAGGCACTATTTTGCTATAAAAGCAATCTTAGAAATTAACCAGCACAGAGTCAATGGTCAATGGTGAGTAGTGACTGCAGTTCTGAGACTGGTTTTCATATATGCTTTGTAGGAGCAACCTCAGTATTTTGAGGTCATACCCTGAGCAGGCGATATGAATCATCACCTACCCATCCACTCCTCCACACTCTGATGCTCTCCATTATGAATTGAATCCTAAGAAATTCCTATCTCATTACTCCCCAAGGGTTTTCAGCCACAGTCATCTCTGACTTGTATTTTCACCCTCCTAGTTAATTGCTTTCTTAGACTCTTCTATTACGCTAGTTGATGTCTACCTCAGCAAATAACTTTGCATCATTATAGAGGAACAAGATAGTGTCTGGATTGCAGATTGGTTTAGAAATGCTGCATTTTCCAATTCATACCACTCCATGACCCAGTAACCTGCTGGAGGACATGGTCCTGAGTACAGAGGTGACTCTCCATGAAGTATTGTTTCCCTAGATTCTTTTTCCCGACTACCTGAAGTAGGTTAATGGAAGGAGAGGCATGTTTGTGGTGGTGGTAACAGTGGTGGTTACCACTGTGGTGGTAACCACTGTGGTGATGGTGGAAAGAATCTGTTCAACTACATCGGCACCTCACCCAGCAAATATTTGTATGGATGTAGGAATTCATTTTACTTTGATAAATTTGAACTTATCTTGTCAATGTTTCATAGTTTATCAGGAGCGTATGACGTTAAAATTGAAAGTTCCCAAATATACAGTATCTCTATTTTCCTCAAGTGGCATAGGTCTTCATATGTTTGGTTATCTGTTTTTCCTTTAAAATATCTTTTTACCACTTGCCTAAAATAAATGCATTTAACATAAAGCCAGAGGTAAAATGAAACCATGTCATATGGATTCAGGTAACTTCTCAATTCTTGGGAATTCTAGGTATGGTACCTGTGCTAACCAGACCGTCAACCCCCAAATGGATTCTAAGTATTTTATGGAGAAATACAATATTATGCTTGTCATGTTGAGTAACTGAACTATTTAGAAGAAACTCCAAAAGATACTTTATATCAACAAAGTATTTCTAGATGTGTTTCTAGATCACAAACTGCACACAGGAGCAAAAGGTGTTATAATGAGCTCAATCTCAGCCTTAGAAGAGGCAGACAGAAGCGTAGACTAGGACCACCCTGTGAAAAAGCCTTAGGACAGCCTCAAAAAGCACATAAAAGAACACGAGTGAAGCTTGGGCAGGGTGCAGAACAAAATTTCCTGGGCTGCTTTATGGCCCTGTCTGTTCTTGTAGTGTATGACCTCAGGGCTCTGCAGCCTCCTTCCTGGGTCTGTCAAATGGAGGAATGCAACTCCAGGACGTGGAGACAGCCTGAGCTATGTACTATAAAACTCAGATCCTTTGCTCTAGGGGTGGTTAAAAGAACAAAATTATTATAATTACTAGGTGTAACTTTAGTCACTCTACATCAAATCTTCCCCTAAATGTGCACCCTGGATCTGCACGTCTGTTACCAAGAAAAGAAGGTGACTGCAGGAATAGGAAAAGACTTCTGCTGAAATGCTGGATTTTACACTGTTTTCTAGAACCTGTCTTAATAATCACCTGCAGAGCTACAATTTCGGCAATACGAGCTGGCAACCTAACCTAACGTCACTGTATTTTGGATTGTCAGAGCATGTCCCCACGTGCCCAAACCTGCCTCATTCTCTTCCTGCTTTACTCTGTGCTTCATCAACACTGCCCACTTCTTTCAACCACCCGGGTCTCCATGTGCACAGCCCAATACAGCAGCCACGAGCCAGCGTGGCCACTGAGCGTAAGTAATGAAGCCAGTCTGAAGTAGGTGTAAAATACACACTGGATTTCCAAGACTTAGTATGAAAAAAAGTAAAATATCTCATTAATAATTTTTCATATTGCTTTCAGGTTGAAATGAGAATAATTTGGACGTATTGACTTAAATAAAACATGATTAAAATTAGCTTTAGCTGTTTCTTTCTCCTATTTTTGAATGTGGCTACTAGAAAGTTAAAAATTACACATGGGGCTTGCCTTTTTGGCTCACATTATATTTCTATTCTATAGTGGTCTAAATAGCTTCCATTCCTTTGCTTTAGCAAGCTCTATTTAAGAAAAAAAAATCTCCTTAGACAATAGCCTCTAAAAATGTTTAATCTTTTTATATAAATATCAAATAGTTTCAAATGGAATATCAACTAAATTCAGCATTTTTAACTCTTTAAAGGAATGAATTTATGTATCCAAAACAAAGCCAGTTGTACTGGAAATTCAAATCTATTAAGCTATAGGTCAGATAATGGGACAAGCAGTGGTACTAAGCCTTTTTTGTGTCTTGGACCCATACTGTTAATTGAGCAAGTATTTATCATGTGCCTACTGTATTCAAGATTATGTCAGGCTCTGGAATTACAGCTGATAAGTCTGAGGAAAATTCTAGACCCTCTCCCCAGAAAAAAAAGCATATATATATATATATATATATATATATATATATATATATATATATTTAATTTTAGGCTCTTGTGAATCTTCTGAAGCCCATCCATGAATCCTAAATTAATAATTTCTAAATTTGAGAACAGAGCATGGGCTTCAGGGCCAGACAGATCTGGGCTTGAATACTGGTTCCACTAGTTATTGAGGTGACCTTGGGCTGTAATTTATCTTCTGTAAGTCCTAGTTTCCTCATCTATAAGATGGGGAGACTTGAAACAAATAGTGGGGTATGAGAAGGATTAACATTGAGATATATAAAGGCCTTCCTTGCATAGTCCTTCTTAAGCACCCGAGTAGATACTTAACAGATCATAACTATTATTTCTCATCTTGCCTTATGTGAGGAAGTGGCTCAAAAGAGTAAGTTAGAGGATGGATTCTTTAAGTCTGAATCTTCCTTTCTATGTCAAGTTCTTAAGTTATATAGTAGCCCTAGAGGTTAGTTTCTGAAACGAAAATAAGAGTTTGGTTCTGCAACCAAGCCATGACCTTTCAAATTTGTCCAAAAATGGTGTGTGAGTGTTCTGGGGTAATATGACTGTACAGAACTGAGAACACATCTTCCCACACCTTGAGAGATACTATGTGGTATGTGCATATGTTTTTCTGTGGTTTGAAAACAAACAAATTTGTGTCTGCAAATCTTACAGATGGGGCGTGTTATTTTCTTTGTTTGTTTTTTTTAGAAAACTGTCATTATATATATATATGTATACAGATATAGATATATATCTCTTACAGGCAGTCTGAAGGCAGCTTCCAGCAGGCACAAGCAAACTTTGGAATGTAAGTGGCCCTAAATGAATAAGAACTTGGGCTAAGAAGCCAAATGCCATGATATTCCTATACTTCTTGTCCTTCCAATGCCACACTCTGGAATGATCCATCCTCCAAATTATTAAGTGAAAGGTAGAGTGACTCACCAACTACCAGGCGATGAGGGTAAATCAGTCTTGTCATAATTTTACAGACTCCTCTTTCCACTCACGAAAACAAGTTATGTGTGGTATTTATGTACATCTGTGTTGCTGGGCATTTTCCAAATGCCTCTTGGAGAACATTAAACAGGAAATTGATGCCACAGGGCAAATATTCATTCTCCCATCCTCTCTCACAAAAACAAGTACAGATTTGCTGTGGCTAGACTGACTTCCTGCAGTGTGCTGTTGCTTATTCGATTTTACACTAGAAGGAAAAAACCCCACACATTCTCTGTTTCAATTTAGGGCATGTTGAAAATGGCTAAAATGCATAAACAAAAAAGCTTCCCTCATGAGAGCACTGAAGTATACAATTCAATGCCTTATAAAATCACAAAGTTGAAAGGTTAATGATTGTTCTTCATGCCTGCTGATGAAAGTCAATTTGTATCACGTTAGACACATCAAATTTGGTTTAAACAGCATGTGCTCTAGTTTTCAAATGGAAAATCTTTAAGCATTTGGCCACTCACTGCAGCTTTTCATGTAGGGATAGTATCTCTTTCTAACCTTTTGCAGTGGTCCTTGGTTAGTGGCCTCCTCAGCATCCATTGATCCCTACTCAGTTCCTTATCAGCCCAGAAAATGTTTGGGGATTCATGAGGCTCTGGAAAAACTTAATCTTCTTCCAGCCCCAGGAATAGAGGATGTGACTCAGGTTAAGCTATTCAATGCATTCTGTTCCCCAGCCACAGGGATTTGTTCAAAGGAGGCACGTGACCTAAGCTCATCCAATCAAAGTGAATCTTGAGGCATTTTCTGGGAAAGAGTCATTCTCTTTTTCCTGGTAGACAAGAACACTGAAGCAATTGGCAGTCATCTTAGGGTCATAATGGGGACTAGCCTTGAAATAAAGCAAATATGATGGAGGGCAGAACAGAGAAACTGAATTAAACTGGGTCCCAGATGTCATCATTTTACTGCTAGAGTAAGCTTGACCTGAAGATCTATCTCTAGACCATTTAACAATATAAACCATTAAACCCCCATGTTGTTTATACTAGCTTGATTCAGTTTTTCTGTAATTTGCAACCAAAGCTTCTATCTGTTTGAAAATATTTATAAAAGAAAGGGAAAAGGATAAAGAGAGAATCTAATGGGCTACTTTTAAGGTTAATTTCATAACTAAGTATAAAAGAGCAAGACCAATAAGGAAAAGAAGAGTGATTGCTACTGAGAACAGGTTGAGGAAAAAATGTCTCACAACGATGGGTAGCCACCATAGCAATGTTGGGTGGGACACAAGTCAATCCAGGTATCCCTCCCTGGGCCCAGGCATGGGGGGGGGGGTGGTGGTGGTGAGGGTTTAACAGCAAAAAGGCTCTACCCTGGGGGTAAGGCCCTCTCCATCAGCTCCTGGATCAAACTACTTAGCAACATACGCAGTTTGCAATTTCAACGTCATTTGACCTCCATCCTCTTAGTTGGTCCCTACCACCTCCCTCTGAAGAATTATATATTATTATTATGTCCCATTTTATAGATGGAGAAACTGAGGTCCAGAGACTCCAAGTTATATGTATAATAAACAAGCAGTAGAGAGTGGACATAGAGCTCAGATCTTCTTAAACATACATCATCCTTGAAGGTTGTCCTTTTTGTATTATATTTGGTAATTGGATCATCTAGAATGATGCCTGGAGGTATTTCACATCTGGCTTCATCCCTACTGTTTCCTTTGCTCTTGCCATCACTGACATTAGCCAGAGTTTATTTTGTCCACTTGGTCACCATAATTTCCTTCAGTAGTGCTTCGCGCTCTGAAAGTATCCCCTCTCTACCTCCCATGACCCGACACCATCAAAACTCTTATTTCCTCAGTCCCTTAAGAGAACAAACTGCAAGGAATGCTCTTGCTGAATGAATGCACACTTTGGTGTGAAATACTGGTAACAAGTTTAAGTGTTAATCCTATCTCTGAACATAAGTACTTTATAAGTGGACATTTGGGGAGATTTTGACTTCCATTGAAGAAGTCAATCTCTCAGTACGAATTTCAGGCAGTGTGGCAAATTGGAGGCAGAATATTTGGGGTAGGTGCCCTTGCTGGTAATCTTGCTACATAAATCACTTTTTTCTTCACCTACTCACAAGGCTCCACTCTGCTCCAGCCCATGACTTATCAGATAACTTTGGATACACTTTGATCCTTGTACAGAACTACTCTTTCACCAGCCTAACTTGGACTCGATTACTCCCAAAGTAGTTCTGTACATCTCAAAGCTTCATTCGGCAAACACTACTGAGAGCTTCTTATATGATGGCACGATGCAGCATGCAGGCACTCTAAGAGCCTGGTGTGTGGATTCAACTAAGACACCATGTTATTTAGGCTTTTTCAAGTGGCAAGGTACAGAGGCCTATTTGGGATACTTCAGGAGATGGAAATTACTAGAAAGATAGATGGGGAACTATGGAGCTATAAAAAGCAGCTTTTAGCTGGCTCACAGAGAACTGGAACATAGTACAGTATGCAGCAAGAGCTTCTGACACCCTCATGAAACAAGAACTCTGGTCATCTGGTCACTGCCTCAGGCTTACTTATCCTTGCTCTAGTGAGTCCACTAGACTCAATTACTGTGACTCAGCTACTCTCTATCTTCATTTATTTTCCTTTCTTTCTGACTAACTTTCCCCCACCTCATGGATTCTACTACCTCAATACTTCTGTTTTGAGACTTTGAACGGCATGTCTCTAGGTCTTTGTTGTTCTCTCCTACTTATAGCCCACTTTTTGCCTCCATTCAAAGGCTCCAAGAGAGGATCTGTTTGGGTCCATTGGTTACTGTCTAGTTCTGAGCATCTATTTTGGACTAAGTTCTCAATCCAGGCCCCCCATGAGTTCCCTGTGGACCAGGCAACAACCCCTGGTTTAACCAGTCATGTGCTCCTAAGCATGGCAATCCTTGGCAGGTCCCTGGGACTCTGAAGAATCCACCTGGAAGATTTCCTTCTCTGCTCGTTTTAGCAACAATCCTTTCCCAAACAAAACAAAACAAAAAAGTAAGACTAGACTAGCCAGAGCAGAATGACAGGTCACCATATATATAGTGGCAATTTGGAAGAAAAGAACAGACTATTAGAGGGTTAAGGTACTAAGTATCGAAAGCAACATGTGAAAAATAAGGCAGCAAAGTACTAGGCTACTAAAAATCATGATCTAATTTAAATAAGACCTAAAAAGAATGTTATATGTTCCAAATGTACCTTAAGGACAAGATAATTGAGAATCACAATGGTAGTTCACAGAAACATGAAATACAAGAGCTGGAGAGTACATGGCAGGCCACTTGTCCAGCCCTCTCATTTCATAATTGAGGAAAGCCCATAGAAGTTAACTGACCACTTAATTAAATTCACACAATGGCGGGTGGAGCCCTGACTCCTGAATGATGACCAATAAACCACAAGTCTATATTTCTGAGCTAGTAATGGATTTTTCCTTCCTTAAAAATGGGGTGGATCACATTTAATGCTCAAAGGACTGTACTGATTGTACCAGTGAATGTGGACAAGGGCAAATAACAAAGTTGGGACATAGTGGTTTGAAGTATTTACACAAGATAACGTTTGTGTTTTCCATAGGGGAACAGAATATAGTGAGGTATAACAGATAAAGGCCAAAAAGTAAGAGTTTAGAATCTCAGATTCAAGTCTCACTCCTGCCACCAACCAGCTGTGTACAGTTGGACTGCTATCAACTTCCCAGGCCTCAGGTTCTTCACCTGTCTAAGGAAAAATTAGGCCAGATGACAACTCAGGCCCCATGTAACCATGACTTCTCTAGCTCTGCCCATTCTGGCAATGACAACACCCACCTTTTGGAGTTAAGTTCAGTGGACCAGAAGTACCAAACCAGCTGACTGCCTGTTAGCTAAATGGAGAATTTAATAAGATGTTCTCAGAACTATCTAAAGGCAAGTGGACTATGAAATGGATTTGGCCTTTCATGAAATCTTGGCTTAGATTTGTTGCCATCTCTAAAAGTACCAAGAAAGGCATTTAAAATCATAACGTTTCATAGAGAAAAAGAAAAAGGGTTTCTATAGTGCACCATTTATGGAGACCTTTAAGCATTTTTTTCTTTCTAGTAAGCTTAAAATGGAAGAGACTTGACCATTATCCAGTACACAAAGTGGCATTTAATATATTCTCATAGTAATAAATTTTGATGGGTGTAAAACTAAAAATGGATTATGTAGAGAGAAGGGTCTCCTGCTTGGAAGTCATACACTGAGACTGCCAATAAACCTTTAGGCCATTGGCAGGGCCACTACAGATGGTTATACCCTAAACAAGTCTAAGGGGTACCATTCACATAGAACCTATGTGGGTGGTGCCTTCTGGAGTTGTACACTGCACAAGTCACAAAATAGTCCATAGTGACCGTGCCCATAGAAATATTAGTGATATCTTTCAGAATACCATGTGTGGTAAATGATACTTCAGCAGTCTGCTTGTCTTACTAGCTCTTCTTGTATTTCAGAACAAGCAACTATTCAAAATAACCAGCACGTCACAAAATTATTTCAATTTGACAAAGAAAACATATTTTCATTTACTTAACCAACTTTTCAGTCGCTATCACATTCAGTTGTAGTGAATATCCAGTACCAAGTATAGTCTGGATTTTTAATCTCAGCTTTGGCATCTCCTACTAGTTATGTGAGCTTTGGGAATGCTACTTAACCTCTCTGCATATCATTTTCCACATATATAAAATATGGATGATAATAGTACCTATATCGTAGGGTTTTTATAAGAATTGAATTAAACATGTTCATATTTTAAAGTACTTAGAACAGTGCCTAACACATACTAAGCATTTTGTATGGATGTGTTAAATAAGTAAAACATACAAGTACCTATTTGTTATCATTTACTGACTATTCCAGCATATTCTATCTCTTAAACAGAATGTTGTATTAGCCATAGTACACTTTCAGTTACACATCCAACTAATATTTTACTAAGACAATAATTAAAGAAAAATAACATATTGAGAGTTGTTTAAACCTCTCCTTCTCTAAAATAGATTAGACACAAAAAATATGGGTTAAAGAACCACACTCTTAGTGATAAAGTACTACTTAAGATTTTAAAACAAATGTGTAAGTTCAGTATTTTAGACCTAAATTGGATCGTCAGACAAAGTGAAAAGAACACCTAGGTGAACACCCTCTTATAGGTTTCACTTCTTCTTCCAAAGTCAAAAGTGTAAATTGTTTTCCTAAGCTGACTGTGGCCCATTTCATTATGAGAATATATAAATTCAAAGAAGTTAATTTGCTCTACTAATTTGAATGTATTACCCAAATAGCATAACAACGATATTAGAAGGAAGGAAATACCATTAGCACTCATACCCTAACACATCAGTTGTTTTAATTTTTCTTTGTTTATTTCTATATCAAGTCTATTTGCATAGTGGTTGGAAAAAAAAGTAAGATGCTTAATAAGCCTCAGTCATCTGTCCTCTTTACTTATCCTCTTTTCTTATCCCTCTGGGAGAAGTTTTTATCCATTCAGTAAATATTTATTGAACACTTCCTGTGTGCCAAGCACTGTTCCAGGTGCTGGGATATAATGATGAACAAGACAGCCTAAGGCCTCAGTCCTCTAAGAACTTAATTCTAGTTGGGAATAAATATGTAAACCAATAAATAAATAATTCCAGACCTTTTGGGGTCAGGGAAGTCCCCTCTGAAGATGTATGAACTGATAGAAGAATGATAAGGAGTTATAAGCCATCCAGTGAGCTGAAGGCATCTGGAGGAACACATGCAAAAGCCCTGACATGGGAAACAGCTTAGCATATTTGAGGAAGCGGAAGGAGGCCAGTGGGAATGGAATTAGTGAGCAGAAACCCAAGAGGTAGGCAGGAGTCAGCTTTGTAGGGCCTGTAGGTCGTGGTGAGGAGTTTAAGATTTTATTCTAAATGCAACAAGAAGGCTTTGGAAGGTTTTAACCAGAGGCAGCACATGTTCTGTCCTTACTCTTAGGTTATTCTGCTTGCTTAGTGGAGAGTGAATTATGGGGAGGCAAGAACAGGAGACAGACCCATTAGCAGATTATTGCAGTAGTCAAAGCAAGAGAGGATGATGGCTTAGACTCAGATGATGGCAGTGGAAATGGAGTAAAGTAGAGGGATTCAAGATATGTTTTGGAAGTAGCACCTACAAACTTGTCAATGGATTAGATACAGAGAATGAGGAAAAGGGAAGAATCTAGAATGACTGAGATCTCAGTTCTTTGGGTTAAGCAACTGGGTATATGATGGGGGTATTTACTTAGACTGAGAAAGAAACATATTTAGGGCAGAATTGAAGAGTTCTTTTTTTTATGTACATTAAGTTTGTAACACCTATTTGGAATTCAACTGGAAATGTTAGTTGTGCCATTAGATACATGAGTCTGAAGCTTAGGTCAGTTACATAGCTGGGAGACATGAGCACATAGTAACCTTTTAAAGCCATAGGACGAGAAGAAAATTAAGGAGAGAGAATTGAAAACTAGGCCCTTCAACAGTCCAACTTTCAGATTTCAGGCAGAGGAGAAAGAGCCAGCTATAAAAATTGAGAGTAGTTCAGTGGTTTAGGAAGAAAATCAGGACAATGTGATGTTTCTTGAAGTCCAGAGCATAAATTGTGTCAAAAAGGAGAGTTCTTATGAATGCTGTTAACAGGTCAAGTAAAGTGAGAATGAAGAAAAATCCATTTGATTTGGCAATACGGAGATTTTTGGTGGTTTTGACAAGATCAATTTTAGTGAAGTCCTAGGGATTGATGCTAGAATGGAGTGGGTTGAGATTGAATGGATTTAATGCAATTCCAGTAAAAATCCAAATAGAATATTTCTTAAAAATTGACAAATTGATTCTAAAATGCATATAGAAAAGCAAAGGGCCTAGAATAGCCAAATTACTCTTAACAATGGGAGATTTTCATATCAGATATCAAGACTTGTTAAAAATCTAAAATAGTTACGGAACATTGATATATGGACATGCATGGCAATGCATGGCAGATTATTCAGTAAGTGGAATGACTGGTTATCCATATGGAAAGAGTAAAATTGAATCCCTACCTCACATCATCCTGATATATCAATTACAGGTGGATTGGGAATGTAAAGTGAAGGTCAACATTTTTTTTAACTTTTAGGAGAAATTTTTAAAAAATTTTATAACCTCAGGGTAGAGAAGAATTTCTTAAGATACACAAAGTTCTAACCATTAAAAAAAAGAATGATAAATCTGACTACATTAAAATTAAGAACATTTGCTTCTCAAAAGACACCATTTAGAAAGTGAAAACTCAAATCACAAACTATAGTAGAATAGGAGATGTTTGCAACAACTACAACCAACAAAGAATTAGAAGCCAGGATATCTCAAGATCTCCTACCAATCAATATCAAAAGACAAGTGACTTTACAGAAAAAGCAAAGAACATACAAAGAAATTTCATAGTAGGGAAATCCTTAATGGCAAATAGACATATGGGAAGATGTCCAGCCTTTTTAATAATTAAAAAAGATGGAAATTAAGATGATAATGAGATAACATTTTACATCTGATAGATTGACAAAATTAAGAAGTCAAGCAATACCAGATATTGGAAAGGATACAATCAACAGAAACTCTTAAAAACACTGCTGAAAAAAAAAGAAAATACTGCTGAGAATTCAAATGGGTTAAAACCAACTTGAAAAACTATTAGCATTATTTTATAAAATTGAATAATCACATAGCCCAACAATTCCATCCCTGATAGTACCCTAATGAAATGGATGCCTTGTTCATTGCCTCACTGTTCATAACAGTACAAATGAGAAACAACACAAACATCCATTGACCAGAAAATGGATTAATAAATCGTAGAACATTCTCATAATGCATTACATTTAAGCGTAAACGCTTTACATTTAAGAATGAACTGCACCTACATGAAACAATATGGAAAAATCAAGTTCCATACATAGAGTATGATACCATTTTTGCAACACTCAAAAACAGAAACAAAAAAACATACATCATATTGTTTGGTGATACACTATCAAAGACCCATCCTAAGGTATCATTGCAGCCCCATATCAACACAGGGCTTCTCTGAGGAACAGGCAGTTTGAACAGGTTGCAGCTGAGGAATTGAGGAATAAACTTTTTGTTCTGTGATTTCTCACTGAATGTCTCCAGGAAGTTCACACACACACACACACACACACCCATCCACTCCCTGCCCTGCGCAGGTCTGACCCAGAGGTGTGGGGTAAGGGGGGAACACAGAACCCTGGAATCTGAATCTGAATTTGTGGTTGGTTCTTCCTCTCAGCTGCAGAAGGCTTTTTCATTCTGTGGAACAGGAACTTGCCTTATATCCTATCCTGTGTATTCCTTGTCTGCGGCTCCCTAGAATAAACTATGGTTTATTGGATCTTCATAAGGCTTTTGTACTTTTGAGTCAATCTTTTTCTATTTCAAAAAGTCAAATTTTTGCAAATCAAAAGGGCTTACTCTCAGGCTATTTTGTTTCCCTAGGTAATTAAAAAACTATTTTGAAATTCAAAAATCTAGGCAATGACCTCTTTGTTCTATGCCGTATCAAATACTCCTCCTTTCTTAGGCCTTAGATTCGAGGTATACTCTTAATGGCAATGAGGGTAAAAAAAAACCTGAACTACTGAAAAATGCAAGAGATATTAAAAAATAATATTTTCCTCTGCTCCTTAGCATGGGATTCCCTGCCCTTCAGACCAAGGGGTCCCTTTCTGTCATTCCAATTGCTCTGCCCGATACTTTCCCAATGCATTTTGCATTCCAGCTACAATGGATTTCATACTTGTACCTCCCAAGAGCACAGAGCACTTTGATGGCATCATGCCTTTGCATGTGTAGTTTCCTTTTGCCTGAAATACCCTCCTTTTAAGTCTGCCTCCTCATTTTATAAGGTAAACTCCTAAACTGGAGATTAAGCTATTTTCTGTCAGTGCCAAACCCACATTTCTCTGGGGCTGGGGCTATGCAAACCAGCTTTCTTTTTAGACAGCAGAATTCCTTTTGGGTTCTGTCAATAGGGGGCACTAAAGGAAGACTGGGAGACCAGAAGGCCTGAGGAAGTTGAAGGGACTTGTTCCTTCCTATTTGCTTGCAGTTCCTGTAAAGTCACCCAGCAGTGACCCTTCATCCTGACAACAGCAGTTGTTTCCATCCCTAGAAGAACCAGCTTCATCTTACCTTCCTCAGAAACATCAGCACCAGCCAGCCCTATCTCCTCCTCCAAGGTCTGGGTCCCATCTCTGCACAGTACTTCATTCAGCTTCTAAATTCTGATAACCCCAATCTCTTCCCTTGGTTTGCTCAGACCTAGAGGTGGTAGTTGCTTCCTGAAGTTGCTGTCTCTGAAATCTCAGTGTTCCCTTTTTGCGTTTTCAATTCTCCAAGACCTGACTAATTTCTTATGTTAAATTTTCTCTGTTGAAATGCTTAATGTGCTTTTGTTTTCCTGACTGATACTTGTCCTCTGTTAAGTGAAAGGTAGCAGAATATGTCACCCCAAGATATGCCATTTTGACGTAAGGATTATTTAGAGCAGAAGGCAATTGAGAAGAAACAGATACAAGAAAAGCTCTCTGCCCTCCCCTATTTGCCTAAAAGTAAGACATAAATTTGTAAAGGTGTTCTCCCCTCCCTTCTCTACCAGGAAGAACAGAAGGTAATTACCACAGAGATAGCTACATAACAGACTTTACTAACTAGCCCTTATCTTCCATTAATTCCCCCATATATTTACTTTCCCACTATTTGCTGCCCTGGAAATTCAAAGTCTTTTTCCTTTGTCTTGTCACTTCTCTGAAGTATCTATTATATTTTTGTTAACATGCTATGAAGCACAAGTTCTAACCACCTCTTTGAGTTACTCATCACTGACTGCTCCCATGTATGTGTGCAGTGCATGCACTAATAGACTTTTGTTTGTTTTTCTCTTGTTAATCTATCCTTTGTCAGTCTTATTTGCAGAGCCCCAGCCAATAAACCTAAGATGAGTAAAGGGAAAAGATTTTTCTTCCCTACGTAGGACTACCTGGACCATTTATGCACTCCCTCCCCAACAAAGTGTTTGTTTTTGTGCTTCCCAAGTACATTTTTTTTTTTTTTTTTTGCGGTACACGGGCCTCTCAATGTTGTGGCCTCTCCCTGTTGTGGCCTCTCCCGTTGCGGAGCACAGGCTCCAGACGCGCAGGCCCAGCAGCCATGGCTCACGGACCTAGC